>NC_083582.1:3218377-3388377 GCF_027579695.1 Neoarius graeffei | reverse complement strand
AGTTTGTCCATAGACCTCTTCTCTCCCACCGTCACCAGAGAGTCCAGCTTCACGCCGACCACAGAGCCGGCCCACCTGATCAGTTTGTCCAGCGTGGATGAGTCCTTCTTGGATGTGCTGCCACGGTGTAAAACAGGACACTGGCGACCACAGACTGATAGAACAACCACAGGAGTTTCCTGCAGATGTTAAAGGACCGCAGCCTCCTAAGGAAGTATAGCCTGCTCTGTCCCTTCCTGTACAGGTGGTTGGTGTTACAAGTCCAGTCCAGCTTGCTGTCCATCCACAGCCCGAGGTACTTGTAGGAATCCACAGCCTCCACCTCGACTCCCTCGATCAGAACTGGTCGTGACCTTGGTCTGGACCTCCCAAAGTCAATGACCAGCTCCTTGGTCTTTGAGGTGTTGAGCTGCAGATGGTTCCTGTTGCACCAAACAGCAAAGTCCCTCACCAGGCTCCTATACTCCTCCTCTCTGTTGTCACTGATACACCCAACGATGGCTGTGTCATCGGCGAACTTCTGAATGCAACACAGCTCCGAGTTGTAGCAGAAGTCCGCGGTGTACAGGGTGAAGAGAAGAGGGGCCAGCACCGTGCCCTGGGGTGCTCCGGTGCTGCTGATCACAGTGTCAGACGTGATGTCCTTCAGCCTGACGTACTGCGGCCTGTCGGTGAGGTAGCTGGAGATCCAGGTGACCAGGCAGGGGTCCACTCGCATCCTGTTCAGTTTATATTCCAACACAGACCACAAAGAAACCTAGAAGCGCTCTGAACAGATACCCTGTAGGAGGGGATGTAAACTCTGGGGCGCTGAATGTAAAAAATCAGTTAGAGTTTTATATCTGATATATTTTGGATATTTAGCTCACTTTTCTCACACTTAGCTCATTTTTCTTCCTGAGACAGAAATTCATGTAAAACATGCTGTAAATAATTGTTAAAAATGTGTATATATATATATAAAAAAATCTAAATTTAAATATTAAATTTAAATCGGTTGCTGAGTGTAAAGCTAAATATTTAGAAAATATTCAGATAATCAGCGTCAGCGCTCTGGTCCACGCCCCTTGCCCTAGCCTCAGGTCACATGGCCCCGCCCACAACGCTGACTGTGGATCAGTAGGTGAGATGAGGGGAAGTGACACAAACATGGCCGGTTTGCTCCCAGTAGGAGAGAGAGAGCGAGCGGGTGGTTGTTGCCGGTGTGTGAGCTGCATGCAGTCAAAGAAACCGGAGCTAAATCTCCAAAATATATCGGCTATAAAACTGTAACTGAATTTTGACATTCAGCGCCTCGCAGTATCCAAACATCAACCGATTATACATTAAACCTACAGACTGGAGCCGGAATAACAGCGTTTTACTCTCGGTAGATGATCACCAGTGGAAATGCACAGCTCACCAGTCTCCTGTAGTTCCGGGCCTACAGGAGGAACGGTGTGTGTGTGTGTGTGTGTGTGTGTGTGTGCGCACGCTCTCCCTACAATCAGTTCAAAGAGAAGATCATTTTTTCAGACTTCATTATAAAGAAGCACAAACATGGCGCCTCCATGCTGCTGTTTTTCACAAGCGAAGTTGCTTCAGTCAGACAGTTTTCACCCTCCATCACTTCACAACGTCCCACAGGCAGAGGTTCATGTTTCTGGAGGATCTGCGAGCGAGAGCCAGAGTTTAAAGCTAAAGAAATGTAAATACGGTTTATAAACAGAGACTATAAAATTAATAAGGAAGAGAAGGTGAAAATCCTTTCAGTGCAACAGATCCGGTAACTCTGAGGGACAACAACCTTCTGACCGAATCTAAAACCTGATTGGTTCAAATTAATTAAACAGGAAGACAAACAGTCCCCAGTCTCCCCGCTCTCCCCTACTGCTGCCAATAATAATAAATAAATAAATAAATAAATACACAAACAAATCACCAAATAAAACTAATATTTGCTTTTTATGTGATGTCTTTTGTATTATTGCGTCAGTAAAATTTCCACTATTTACATTTCCAAACATTTTTATTATTCTGTTACACTTTTCAGATAAAAACCCATGATGCATTGTGTCGGGTTTTAGCTGTAATAACATTTTCCCAGAGGCTCACTGACACACCGATCCTGAGACACGCTGCCACGCCCAACACTCACCTGATTTATTACTGCATTCTGCTCTTTATAGAGGATTATTTATGGACATTTTTCTGTTTGAGGACGTCAGATACAGCAGTTTTCTCTAAACAAAGACCACATTAAGGACGAGGCAGACAATCAGACATTAACATGAACAGTAATCAGTATAAACACGGAGGTGATTATAGGAAATCCCGCATTCTGATTGGTCGAGCGATTCGGACTATTTCTCGATAATCACCTCGAGCGACTCGGCAAAATGGCGTCCGATCGCATCGTCACTGTAAGTGAGGAAGAATTACAGATGATGAAAGAAAACGCTGTTCCTCAATAAAAGCACTAAAGATGCGCCGAAGTTTGGCCTAAAACTATTCAAAGGGAAGGTGGAGTTGGGATTTGTTTCATCAATTTCAAAACAAAGGATTTTGTGTGACTCGGCGTCGATCAGTGACGCGAGTCTGTGACGCAAAGTTATTACATTTACATGGAGATTTTGAAGTTTGAAAATTTTTTTAAAAATAATCACCTCTGTATTTATACTAAAACAATTATCCGCCTCAGACTCGGTGAATAATAACCTCGATCTCGGTGAATAACGATTAAATATAAGTTTACATTAAACACTTTCACCATGTGCTCACTCCAGTTCACTTCCACAAAACGTTTTCATCATCGTTTGAAATATTTAGAGTTTTAAATAAAGTGAGTTCAGTTACTGAGTGAAAATCTTTCTGATTTTAGATTTTGATTTTTCTTTTGTGTTGTTCCATGGCACGAAAAACTGAAGAAACTGAAATACAAGAAACTCCACTGAATTTAATACTTTGCCAGTGAATAAACAGGGCCTGGTATTTGTTCGTTAATCAATCAATCAATCAATCAATCAATCAATCAATCAATATGTTTTAACCTTACTTGACCTCATCGTCTTGTTCTTGAGATCAGCGTGTTACTTCACCGTAGCTTCAGGATTTTGAGTGAAACACCAAAAGATTTTCATCACGAATAAAACCACAAACACACGTAATAATAACAGCCGACTGTATTGTTGTTGAAAATGCAAAATAAAATCATGTACATGACATTTACATCCCACCTGTACAGGAAATACTCATAACCACATGAGGAGAGAAAATAAAAACACAAACATTTCACACGGAATGTACAATTCAGGTAAAAATGAACAGTGAACGATTTAAACGCAGTAAATTAACGACTGGATTTTCACTCGTCATGAATGAATGCTTTGTCACTGTTACACACTCGCACAATGATCACTTTAAAACAACAACAACAACAACGTCTCTCTCACATGAGCGAGATTTAACTTACAGCAAGTGAGGTTTATACATTGGTGATAATTTCCTACTGACGCAGATTAGCGTTCTATTTCAGAAGTCCATCAGCTGTGAGGGATTTGCAGGAGAACCAGAAGAGGAACCTGCCAGGAACCTCACTGACTTAATATTCTGTAAAAGATATTTTCTAAAATCTGCAAGAAAATATACTAGTGCCAAAATATCTTCTCATCAATCATGTTAATTAGCATGCTAGTCATCCTTGGTCATTAATTAACTACCTAGTAGAACAACTAACTAAGGTTAGATCATGGTGTTAATGGCAGCCACTTCTCGCCATCATGAGTTTAACTGTCTGTTTGGTCTGTTCAGTTTGGCAAGAACCCAGACTCTGAACTCTAGAACCAGGTCCCAATGGGTGGAACCAGAGAACCTCCTGGATTCAGAAGAATCAGTGGAGAAAAAGTCAAAAACAAAAGCATCCTCAAAGGTTCTTTAGATGTTTAAATATTTCTAGCTGAAAGAGAAAAGACCTGCTGTCAGGTTCTACCTTTAACTTAAACATAGGACAAACTGAGGAACGTGCTCAGATGGGCGTGTCCGTCTTAAAGCACTCCATCTGAACTGGGTGTGGTCTTCACTCAAAACCAATGAGATGATATCTCCAAAATGAATGAACTAAAGATACAAATGGACAGGTGATTGCAGTTTCTCAAAGGTTCTTTCTTAACATATGCTACAGCATATTCGTAAGTTTGTATTAGCTAGCCACACCCACTTATTTACACGCATTCGAGTTTAAGAAACTCATAAAAAGCACATAATTGAGATACTGTTCGACGTTAGTGATAATGAACACTCAGGTGATTCACTGGAGCTCGTTAGCGTCTTCACGCCAAGCTGAAGAGACCAAACAAGGACGTCCTCGCACTCACTTTGCAACATGTGGCTGCGTGTTTATTACAGTTTATTGTTAAATTTCACGATTAGATTAGCAGTGAGTGTTAGTCAGTTAGCAATATAGCATCCCAACATTCAGTTCATGCCAGGATATCGCTAACAAAGATCCAGCTAGCAAAATCAGATGCAGCTAAATCTGTGGATGAACAAAGTTAGCAAAGATTTTAAAATATGTTTAAAACGTTAGAAGTCCAGAGTTGCATCATCACAGTGCTAAATATTTTAAGTATTAATAGAATGCATTACACTTTTAGCTAACAGGATTAGCCTGCTAACATTTCAATCCTGCTAATATTAGCAAGCAGGAGTTGTTTATAAAATAAAGGATTAGATATGAAATTAGCACATCACGAACAACATGTAGTTAGCTAAACCGCAAAGGCTAACGCTTATGAACATCATAAATAAAGATGGATTTAATTTTTTTTAAAATGGTAAAACATTTTATAAAAGTTATTCAGTATTGTTGTTTTAACACAAATTCATGGCTTTATTATTATTATTATCAGAATATTTGTGAAGGCTTTAAGGAAACTAAGTTAACTTTTAAGTTAACTAGCGCTGTGTGCATCGAGCTAACATTCACTCGTGAGCTGACTCTGAATAAACACAGCGACTAACGTTTCGATTATTAAATAAAAACAAGAATGATGTTTTCATTCAAATCTGTTCTTTGATTATAATATCAGGAACCTTATCAGGAGGAAGTGTTTTAATATTCAGAATTAAATCTGTGTATATTTGAAGAAGAAATAAGAAAATTCATAATGTTATCTTGCTGTTAGCTACTGTACCAAGCATAGCCATTTATCCATCTAGCTAACATTAGCTCGCTAACTGCTATCAGTTTTTATCATTAAATGTAAACTTGAATTATTCCTGTCTTTTAATAATAAGAAGTTAGCACATCGCTAACATCCCATTAGACAAACTAGTTTATCTAATACATATAACTGTCTGGATAAACACAAGAAACAGAAAATTACTCATTAAATAAAACAATCATTTTAAAAACACAAGTTCACTGGCGCTAGTATTGTAGTGTTAGCTAGCAAGAGCTAACAAGAGCTTAGCTAACACTGGGTACATTTATATCTAGCTAAACTTCATCCCTTAATTATTCAATGAACACTTGAACTTTTTTTTTTTTTTAAACCAAGCACCAAGGTAGTCGAGTTAAATGAAAGGTTCTACGAACAGAATTAAGAAGAGTTTGTAAAGCAAACATACTCAGCTTACTAACAATCTTGGATAACAGGGTTCTTTAAGGGTTCTTTTAGCCTGGGAAATCCCATGCTGCTTTGCACAATCGTTGTGATATGGTCTGGTGTTAACTAGACTAGGGTTCTTTAAGGGTACTTGGATAATTAAAGGCTCTTAGCTTATAAAATAGGGTTCTACCGGTCACTCTGTCTGACAAGAAGTGTTTCTGTTGTAGAGCTCGATATAAAACCTTCATGAGTTCCTCAGAAAAACAAAACATAAGCTATTAAGATGGTAGAGATCCAGGTAAGAACATTTTTAGAAGTTAAGAACCTTCCTCTATCCAATGAACCGTTAAAGAACCCTTAAACTGTATCAGTACCAAACTAGTTTATTCAGATATATACATTTATCTATTGAGCTAACATTAGCTCGCTAACTTGTAGCCAGCAGATCAGTTTTTATTGTTAAATGTAAACTTGAATTATTCCTGTCTTTTACTGATTAAGAAATTAATTAGCACATCGCTAACATCTAGTTTGCTAAACTAGTGTAGCTAATATATAACTGTCTGGATAAACACAAGAAACAGAAAATTACTCATTAAATAAAACAATTAATCATTTAAAAAACACAAACACAAGTTCACTGGCGCTAGTACTGTAGTGTTAGCTAGTAGGAGCGAAGCTAGCTCTAGGTACATCTATATCTAGCTAAACTTTAGCCAACTAGCTAGCAACTGATGTTTTTGGTATTTAATTAAAAAAAGTAAATAAAATTAAAGTTTTTTAAAGCGTGAATCAGAGCACTAAGGCAACATCGATATTCAGCAAGTTTGCTTCCTAAGAATGTTTTTTTTTTTCCTGTTTATTGGATTTAAGGCATCACGTGTTCACATTTACAGATCAGCGAGTTTCGGAAAAATACTTCACATGCTAACATTCTGAAAATACTTAAATTCTGTAGCTGAATTTCAGTACATCAAAAATAAATCTGCTAATGAGCACTGACTCCGCCTCTTATTTACACTTTATACATACGTTCATCTTTAACACGTAGCACTGAGTCGAGTTTAACGTTAATAATTAGCCGAGTGTCAGTGTTAAACACGTCGGAGTAAAACGCCGAGTCACCGTCATGTTGGATTTGATGCTTTTTAAACTTATCGTTTTAAGATTACGATGTTTTGTTAAAACGCCGTTTTCACGCAGGCCCACGGCTCCGTGCTCTACAGCCTTCATCAGTTTGGTGTTTACACACTTATTTTTTATCCAGAAATTGATGTGGGCGGAGCCGTGTGACAGGAAGTAAGCTGTTTTAAAATACAAGGCTGATATTGAGATCCGGTATTTTCTCTCCCAATACAGTCATAAAAATCCTACATGTGTTGATTAGTTACAGTATGTCACGCCACTTCTACATCCAGGATCCCGCCTGACCACACCCTTTTTACAATGGCGTCATTCTTCAGCAGGTTAGTATCTGCAGTAGTGGTTAAGAAAATGCCAAGAATAAGTAAAATAATCAACCACTCTTTACAACCGCGGTGAGCAGAAAAACATCTCAGAACAGGTCGAACCTTCAGGCAGAAAGATGTTACAGCAGGAGACGACCGACTGGGTTTCACTCCAACAACAGGAAGCTAAGGTGGACACAGGCTCACTGAAATGATCAGCCACGCCCCTTTGTATACAATTATATCACACTATCAGGTTACTGTCTGCACAGGTGTTCAAAAAAAGTGTAAGAATTGATCAGGCCACGCCCCATTTTATAATCAGATTGGTCTTCATGATGGTCAAGAAAATTCCAATCATTTATTGACCACACCCCTTTTTTCCAAATACACCACTCTGTATGTACTTGGTTACTGTCTGCGAAGAACTTAATCAGCCACGCCCCCTTTTTTTTACAATTACACAGCCTTTTTCAGGTTCCACGCTTCACGATGGTTGCAAAAACAAAAAATTGAATCAGCCACGCCCCTTTTTACAGTTATGCTGCACATTGTCAGGTTACCATCAGCAAATATGGTCAATAAAAGCCTGAGAATTGATCCAATAATCAAATGTCATACTGTAAGAGGTTCACTCAGAGGTGTTTTGGTGACTGACGGGACGTCCACGGCGCTTTAGTGTTAAAAGCGAAACCTGAGAATCAGTGCATGACTAATTGCTAACTCTCGTAGCTAAATGGAAACGATGATGTTTGATTATTGTGAGTGATGACGGTGATCTCAGAGTCAAAGCAGCACAATCTGTAACTCCAAATGGTTCCTGCGACGTGATTGGTCCTCTTGCCTTTGATTGTTAGAATGAGAGCAGGGCTGGACCGGTCCTGAATCAACACGGCGTTTGTACGTTGGCGTGAGGATGTTTATGCGAGTTTGACAACAGGTTTCACCAACATTAAACATGACTATAAATGTGTAAAAAGTACGATGTGTTTTTCTTTTAATCATTAAAATGTTAAATGTCGGTAAGTTGCTGTGGTGCAAGAGGAATAAAACATTTTGGGGCGTGCTGTTAGAGGAAAATAATCATCTTCAGGGTGTAACAGGAACTCGTCCTCACACAGTGCAGTTCTGAATTAAATATTTGATCAGGTGTTCGTTCAGGTGTGAACATCAGCAGCTTCTCAGTCGCAGCGGTTCTTTGGTTGTTGGTTTTTGGTTCTCTAAAAGAAATCTGCAGAACCATAAACATTTATTTTATTTCAAATTCGCTTTCCTTTCCATCAGAAAATTCCCAGCTCATGTTGTTTAGCAGGCAAATTCCTCTCACACATGCTCTCCGGAAGCTTCAGAGATTTTCATGGTCACAGCTGGTCATCATGCTCTTACTGTGTTTTCCGGAAAATAAGTCTTTCAGTACGCTGAATTTAAAACCATTTATAAAATACTTTCATTAAAGTGTTTTCTAAATATTAGAAATGACACTTGTGGAGAATTTGGGTGCAGTGATTATAATGAGTAATGATCCCTATACATTTATCATTTTGAATTTAAAAATAAAACTTGAAAAAGCAGATGTTTTAAAAAAAAAAAGTTTTTGGCTGTAAAGTGGATTTGGATTCATGAATATTTAATTCCTAGACTGTGTGGTGAAACCATCGACTGTAGAAAACACTGAAGGCGTGGCTCTGTTAGCCGAGTCTGCGCAGTCGAAGTCAGGTACACCCACTCATTTTGTTGACAGGCCCCGCCCCCTTCTCCAAATACCAAGGTCCGGCATGTCGCAGAACGTCTTCATTGTGGAACTCAATCTTATGTCTATCCAGAGAGATTAAATAGCTTCAGCTGGAGAGATTTCTTTCGTACTGATGCGTCGATATAGGACATTCATCACATGAGCATGAACTGGAAATAAAACTAACGCGCATACTTATAAAATCCATCCTAATGTTATCAGTAGTGTGTGTTCACTTTAATACTGAAATAATACACTCACCGGCACAATGCTTCAAATCATACAAGAGCTTCAGTTAATGTTCAAACATCCGAATGGGAAAAACTGTGATCTCACAGTGAAGTGTGACTTTCTTTCTTTCACTGTGGTATGGGTGTTGGTTTGAGCCAGATGGACTGGTTTGAGTATTTCAGAAGCTGCTGATCTCCTGGGGTTTTCACACACAACAGTCTCTAGAGTTTATACAGAATGGCGCAGAAAACAAAAAACACTGAGTGAGTGAGCGACAGTTCTGTGGGTGGAAACAAACGCCTTGTTGATAAGAGAGGGTCAGAGATCAGAAAATGGACAGATTGGTTTGAGCTTTTTTGCCAGGAAGGATATAATAACTCATATAATCACTCTTTACAACCGTGGTGAGCAGAAAAGCATCTCAGCATGCAACAGCAGACAGAAGAACACACTGGGTTCCACTCCTGCAGCCAAGAACAGCGATCTTAGAATCAACAACACATCCCTATTAAAGTGGCCGGGGAGTGTACTGCTGTCCAGGTGACTCTGCAGCTCGTGTGATTAAACCTCTTGATGTTTTAAATGTTTTTAACAGAAATGGATAAGAGTTTGTATTTGTGCACGTGTCCAGAAAAGCTCAAATAAGGAGCTAAATGTGCGCAAGTTCTGTGGCGATGGAAGCTGGATGGCTGCAGCTGGTCTCTTCCAGGAAATCTGTTAGTCACTTCATTCCCAAGTGTAGCCACGCCTTCTTATGATCTCATCTCATCTCATTATCTCTAGCCGCTTTATCCTTCTACAGGGTCGCAGGCAAGCTGGAGCCTATCCCAGCTGACTACGGGCGAAAGGCGGGGTTCACCCTGGACAAGTCGCCAGGTCATCACAGGGCTGACACATAGACACAGACAACCATTCACACTCACATTCACACCTACGCTCAATTTAGAGTCACCAGTTAACCTAACCTGCATGTCTTTGGACTGTGGGGGAAACCGGAGCACCCGGAGGAAACCCACGCGGACATGGGGAGAACATGCAAACTCCACACAGAAAGGCCCTCGCCGGCCCTGGGGCTCGAACCCAGGACCTTCTTGCTGTGAGGCGACAGCGCTAACCACTACACCACCGTGCCGCCCCCTTCTTATGATATACTACAATAATGTTTTAAAAACTAAAAAATGTGCAGATATCAGCATCGGGGAAACTAACTGTTCAAATTAGACACTGTAGTAGAAGAACCAGGGTATCATTGAAGCACACGGGGATGGGCGGAGCTACACATTATACTGCAGCCGGCCAGCAGGGGTGCGAGAGCTGTGGAGGCCTCACTTTTAGAGACGTCACGCTCTTCACGTTTTCTACAGTCGATGGGTGAAATGTGTGGAAACAAAGGAATAAATCATAAAGTAATGTAGTAAAGGTCAATACTGAAAAACAGCAAATGTAGAAATACGATGACTCCATATCACGATCCACATTCATGGGTACCAGTAATCTTCTGAGATTTATTGTTTGGAATAATTTTAGAAAATAAAAGGAATTCATTTCCTGTTTTAGCACATGATAAAAAAAAAATTAAAAGTAAAAGCCTATTTACTTGTTTTTCATTTCAGAATGATAAACGAATGAACGCAAAGTACACAGTCTGATTCTTGCACTGTTTCACCTCAGAGAAAAAAATCCACATTGTGTTCTTGTGATCTGCAGCCCACACGTCGCAAATTTGTACAAAAGTTTTATTTCAGTTGAGTTTGACAGAAATCTTAGAATCCGGAAAATACAGCAAGCTATGAAACAAAAACCCATGCAGGAAGTGCAAAGTACAGCAAACCAAACCATAACGTGGAAGCACCAAATGCTAGGGTCATTTAGCATTTAGCAAGACTAGCGTTGTGCAGTTCAGGCTGAGGAATGAAGTTTCTGATGCAGTCGCTCGCACCAAAGAGTCACTTTGCTTTCAGGATAAAAAGCAAAATGTTAAACACACACCACTCGCTTTGGACTGAATGCATCTGTTTGTGTATTTTCCACTCAGAACCGAATGCTTCATCAGCACAGGGGTTCCATGCACGTGTGTGTGTGTGTGTGTGTGTGTGTTCATACCTGTGACCCCTCAACTCATCCACGGTGCACTTTGGAGAAAAGAAACTCAGTGAGTCCGGTTTCTTTCACTCATTTCTAAAATTCTAAAACCCATGTTCTGCTGAAGAAATGAAATCAAGTGCGTTCTAAAGCAGGAAACACAGTAACACTCAGACGGTTCTACAGGATTCTAGTGGAACACCTTCACGCCAGAAATCTGATCAGAAACTTGGCAGAGAAATGAAGCACTTTTAAAAGGAGCCTGAACGTTTTATCACAACATTCCATCATAATACATCAAGCTGTTCAAAAAGGTTCCATGGTTAAGGGTTCTAGCTTCCTTAAAACATTTTCTACATAGAATCCAGTCCTCTCCTATAACAGAGAAGGTTCCACACACAACTCTTTTGGGAGTCCAAGAACCCTTAATTATCCAATGATGCCTTGATGAACACCTGAGGAAAACTCCCCCCCCCCAGTTGAGTACCAAGAACTAAATAGGACATGGTTCTTCAAAGAAAAAGCCTCTGTATCAGCACTGTGCAGGTTCTGATAGAGGGACAAACTAAAGAACGCTCAGAAAATTTAGAACCCTGTGGCGAGTTTCCCAAACGCATCGCAGCACAAAGATCATCATTAAATGGTCGAGCGAGCAGCACAATGGACACTCTCTCTCTCTCTCTCTCTCCTAGTTAAGATGCTCTTAGTGTTAAAAGGCTTTTGGGAAACCCACCACTGATTGGTTCTTCAGGTGTCCCATTGGGGAGCCTCTTGAATATTCTATGTAGAACTCTACAGGTTCTAGAGATTCAGTTTCCCCATCATAATACAGATAAAGTAAATAGTTTTAGGAGGCTTTGCCTATCCTTTAATTATCCAATGAACCCTTAAATAACCTTTTTTAAACCAAGTACCAAGATAGTCGAGTTAAATGAAAGATTCTAGGAACAGAATTAAGAAGAGTTTGTAAAGCAAACATACTCAGCTTACTAATAATCTTATAAAACAGGGTTCTTTAAGGGTACTTGGATAATTAAAGGCTCTTAGCTTATAAAATAGGGTTCTACCGGTCACTCTGTCTGACAGGAAGTGTTACTGTTGTAGAGCTCGATATAAAACCTTCATGAGAACATTAGCTCGCTAACTTGTAGCCAGCAGATCAGTTTTTATTGTTAAATGTAAACTTGAATTATTCCTGTCTTTTACTGATTAAGAAATTAATTAGGACATCGCTAACATCTAGTTAGCTAAACTAGTGTAGCTAATATATAACTGTCTGGATAAACACAAGAAACAGAAAATTACTCATTAAATAAAACAATTAATCATTTAAAAAACAAACAAGTTCACTGGCGCTAGTACTGTAGTGTTAGCTAGTAAGAGCGAAGCTAGCTCTAGGTACATCTATGTCTAGCTAAACTTTAGCCAACTAGCTAGCAACTGATGTTTTTGGTATTTAATTAAAAAAAGTAAATAAAATTAAAGTTTTTTAAAGCGTGAATCAGAGCACTAAGGCAACATCGATATTCAGCAAGTTTGCTTCCTAAGAATGTTTTTTTTCCCTGTTTATTGGATTTAAGGCATCACGTGTTCACATTTACAGATCAGCGAGTTTCGGAAAAATACTTCACATGCTAACATTCTGAAAATACTTAAATTCTGTAGCTGAATTTCAGTACGTCAAAAATAAATCTGCTAATGAGCACTGACTCCGCCTCTTATTTACACTTTATACACACGTTCATCTTTAACATGTAGCACTGAGTCGAGTTTAACGTTAATAATTAGCCGAGTGTCAGTGTTAAACACGTCGGAGTAAAACGCCGAGTCACCGTCATGTTGGATTTGATGCTTTTTAAACTTTTTATCGTTTTAAGATTACGATGTTTTGTTAAAACGCCGTTTTCACGCAGGCCCACGGCTCCGTGCTCTACAGCCTTCATCAGTTTGGTGTTTACACTCACTTTCAATATATATTTTTATCAACATAGTTTATTAATATATTAAGATAGGCAGGTTCTTTAAAAAGGGTTCTTCAGAAGTTCTTTAAATAGCTAACAGCTGTAGCTTTGTTCTACTCAGAACCTTTACTGCAGAGAAGAAGTGCTGAGTGTTTACACCTGGTATATAAAATGTCGTATAAACACGTTCCAAAAAACATTCATTCCGTCTCTCAACTGATTCACAGATTTGGATTCAAAAGAATCAAAATGAATCAGTTTTGATTCAGTGACTCAGGACGTTTGCGGGTGAAATGTTCTAAACATCATTCATGGATTTGAGTTTTAGGTTTCGAGGCTGTTCCACTAGAGCCCCGTCCGTGTTTTTACACTATAATTATAAACAATTCCATTGTAAAGATGTTAAAATATTAGTGTGATGAGGAAATTAAAAAAAAAAACAATAAGTGAATCATTGCTCTGTGCTGCAATAAAGCTCTGCTCATGGCTTTAATACAGAAAAATCTCATTTTATTAGGATTACTGTGAATATTATTAAGAGTATATTATCATATTTATTTCTTCATAAGATCTGTAAGTTTCTCCTTTACATGATTTATAATATCCCAAAACAAACAAAGTTATAATCAGTACTTTGGTCCAGGAGTTATAATATACACACAGGAATATCAACAAATCATTCTTACAGATTCCAACATTTACAACATTTTAAACATTTCACTGTCATTTCGAGACGAGCTTCAAAATACTGAAGTGAACATTTACAGCAGGGAAAAGGATTAGGATTTAATCTGAATGATGACGTGAGGGAGAAAGAAATGAGAAAAAGAAGTGATAAAATATCCGAAAGTCCACTTACTAACCATAGACACCGTCCACATTCGCTCAGCAACTGTTAAAACAAACAGCTCAGTTTAATGACGTGCGCTCGGAAGGACGTGATAATGACAAAAAAATGAACTGTAATCACACACAACGCTGATGCTTACACTGCTAGAACGTGTGTGTGTGTGTGTGTGTGTTTATCATCAGACCCTTAACATCAGTCACTCATTAAACAGAATAATAAAGTGGGTTCTAGCATCCGGAACGTTGAGACTGTGGACGCGCAGGAACAGAGTTTAATGTGGGTTCTCGTGCACAGACACTGTGTGAGTTTGAGTAAATAATTATCGTGTTCTTTTCACGAGGCAGTGACTTTCATGCTCGTGATACACCACTCACTTTATCAGGCAACACTTTAAACAATTTAAAAATAATTCTCCTTACAAAAATGTAATTCTTCATGATCAGTTTAAACGCAATAAAATCTCTTTTCTATCTAAATGGTGCTCTAATGGTCTTAAAAAAACCTAGAACCCTTAACGGTTCTGCGTTTGCCTCTGGTCCTGTGTAGAACCCAATAAAAAAAGCAGTTAAGACTTTTCCCAAGGTACAGCTACATCATGTTCACGATCATTTCCAGGGGGGCCAATAATAGTGGTGCATGTGGTTTTTTTTGTTGAAAATAAGTATTTCTTGAAGAGAGATTTGTTTTCCTCTGAATAAATTTATTTCAATTAAAGGTTGGATTTTTCTCATTTCTTCAGTGTGAGATGAAGCGACTTCACCAAAAGGTGGATTTTTTCTAACCATTTTTACTGATCTTTCCAAGGGGTGCCAATAATTGTGGAGGGCTCTGTATACGCGGCAGAGGAAATGCAGCATGATTTTGACGTCTCTACACAAACAATCTTAATTAAATAAACGTTCTTGTCTGTGGGGCTTTCACAGCGACACAAGAACACTGGAGGAAAAGACACACATTCATACGGAGACAAACTAGTGACGTTGCTATAGCAACCGCCGCCGGTTTACATCACTTCAGCGTTCCTGCTGGCCGTGTGAATGCAAACAGAAGAAAGCCCCTGAAGGTGTGTAGTTCTCACGGGAGATCCCCAGGAGGTGGTTCCTCTCAATGAAACTCTGGAACTGTTTGGTCCAAAAGCGCCTAAATAGAACCCTTTAACAGGAACTAAGAACCCTGAAGTGTTCTCTCACAGGATTCTACACGGAGCTCTCGCTAACATGTAAACGCTTCTGCTGATGGAAAACAAACAGTTTGCTACATAAAACCTTTAAGGGTTCTGAAGAGTTTACTTTGCATTGGGCTACAAACCAATCAGAAGTTACATTTTGGTCATGTGACTGTTCCTTTTAACGTCATAAACACTGCCCATGAGCAGAGAAAACAGTCAGATTGTGAGATTTGTACCGATAATTATAATATTCTGATATAATAATAAACTTTAAAATGTGATCGAGGTCTAATCACTGAGAGATCAGACTCGAGTCAGTTCACCCGCTCCAGAACCCAGGGAGGTAGATCCTGTTCAGCACGCAACACTGAACCCAGTTCTAGAGTTCCTGGTTAGAGTTCCCAAACAGTTCCTCATTAGAGTTTCAGTTCTAGAGTTAGAGATCCTAAACAGTTCCTGTTTAGAGTTTCAGTTCAGAGTTCCTGATTAGAGGTACTAAACAGTTCCTGATTAGAGTTCCTGATTAGAGTTTCAGTCCTAGAGTTCCTGTTCAGAGTTCCACACACTGTTGCCTTAAAAGCTTGCTGGTATCTCATGAGCAGGAGAAGGTGGTGAAACTTAAACCATGTTGTTCACGTGAGGGGAAATGAGAATGACATGAGTTTGGAAGTTACAGTAAAAGTGTTCAGTGGTTCTGTCACTTCTGCTCCTTTTGCACTTCACACACACACACACACACACACACACACCCTTCACACTCGTTCTCATATCTAACGTTGAGGTTCTTGCTCTCCATGTTCGATAAAAAGTTCCTAAATCTGAACCATCATCTGGTGTCTTCATCATGTCTGAGCTCTGCTCCAGAGAACTTCAACATCAAAGCTGGATTTCTCCATAAACGCGTCAGAATTTATTTCTGTATTTTCAGAAACTCTATTAAAAGACATTTTACTGTGAACCTGCTTCATTTATACATTTATATGGGTGCGTCTCAGAAACTGCTCTCTCATCTGGGACATTATGGTCAAAAAATAAATTTTCTAATTTTACTGTTTTTTTTGCATTTACCGAACACTCAATGTTTCTTTTGTCATGTTTAATAAGAATAAAGATAGTATCTTGCTTTATCTGGCCTCCACTGTGGAACATTTTTTATATTACAATTCAAACGCTTTTGTAAAATTGATTTCCATATAAAATAACTCCATCATGAAGAATTAAAGCCCCTCCTTCACAGAGGAGTGAAAATATTGAATAAATTTCCTCTTTTTGATTGCTTGGGTTAAAAATGCCAAGTTATGACTGAATTGATTTTTCACTTAAATATGAATAATATGATACAGTTTGGGTATTTGATACGGCGAAATAGGACACAATGGAAAAATCAAGAACACACCGGAAAGATGAGAATAACGGCGGTGGTAAAAGAACAGCGACTGTTCCGGCTGAAGGTCGCGCGGGTCTTTGCTGCGGCGCGCGAGCAACGGGACATCACTACCGTACCGGACAGAGCGCGAGGCAGGGGCGGGGCAAAGTGACTGGCCGTAGAGTCTATCAAAAGTTCGATCTAAATTGACCATGGTTGCAAAATATTGGCCAAAAATACGCAAACACTACGAAATATGAAAGTAAGATGAAAAAGAAACATTCTATTGCCTTATACTGCAAGACTAAACCAAAATAAAACTGTCAAAACTCACCTTTTCAGTGATAACGTCCGAACAGATCACCCGCGTAACAGAAAGACCGCAAATGGAAGCACGATCAACTTCTAACTGCTGGAGTGGAAAATTCCATTCTACACATACAAATTGTTAATGTGTGTCCTTCCCCGCACACAAATAACACGCTACGGTAAAAAATAATCCACAACTCATTTTATAGCTCAGAAATTCATACAAGACCAGCTACCATCGTAACATATTCTGTAAGAAACATATTCTATACCTAACTTTCAGCTTTCGTTTTAAAAAACAAAATCGCAGATTTATAACTAAATTTTTATACGGCGTAGTGATTTTAAGTTACTACTTTTGGTGAGGTCACGACCTCGACCCTGAGGCTTTCCGTTTAGATCAAAACGCACGATCGTATTGGTTTTGGGTTTGCGGAAAATGGAGTTACAACAGTGATCAAATTTTGCGTGATGTTTTATTACGGTTATGATTATTCTGTGAGCGCACCAATCCTTAGGTGTATAAAGTTACAACTTAAAATACAATTAGTGATAACTGTAGACTTTTCAGCGGACTACAACCTTTTTAAGGGAATGCGATGTAGTCGACCGTTTATCATGTCCCAGATCAAGCCGCCATTTTTCCACAAATTTACAGAATTTTTGCCAAATTCTGAACAGAGTATTCACATCAAAGATTTAGTTTTATCTGTATTATTTCTTTCATCATTTTATTTCAAATTAAAACCAACATCACCATTCAAAACCGTATAGTTTATTGACTGGGAGTATATTTAGTGGGGAACCCCCACAGTACCCAGTTTCTGAGACAGACCCATATCTCTACTCTGTTTTTTTCTTCTCTACACTTTCTATAAATAAGAATTTATCCCTGGTTAAATTAACACTTAAATAAAATACATTAAAATACACTCAGCCACGCCCTGAAATCCTGCCTCATGATTGGTCAGATATTTCTGAGAACAAAATAAATTTGTGAAAGTTCCACAGCCTTTCACAACTGTGTGTATGAACTCGATCTGAAGAGTGTGGCAGATCCAGAGGAACGTGTGTTCAGATCTCACACTAGCTGTGTGTGAAAAACAAAGTCATGAGTGTAATGTGTACCGTACTCTTTATACACACTGCTACTACACTGGATTACATACAAAACTAATCAGCGTTAAATATAAACAGGCTTATCTTTATGCTCAAATCCCATAAAACACTCAGGATATAAGATCTGTGGGCGTGTTTTCAGAGACCGGGCGGTTTTTATTTTTATGACAGGTCAGTATTTGTTCATGTTTCGTAAATGGATTAAAAACAACATTAAGAAAATGTTAGAAAAGGTAAAATTTGGAGCAATGCCTATATATGGTTAATTTGGGGCGTGTCTGTATTTAAATGAGCAGTACTACGAGGCACATTAGGAACATTTGAATTAATTTATTTAATATATAAGAAATAATTTGGACCGTTTTAATCTACACAATGCTGAGTAAACATAAGCTTGGAGGTGATTGGTGAGAGCGCCCTCTAGAGGTGTAGCACGTTTGTTTCCTTTTAAACATCATGTATGAAAGATGATGCATGTGATTTCACTGATGACCACTTCCTGTTTATTATCCCACCCCTTTCTCCTTGAAGCAGGTGTGTGTAGTGCAGGTTGACGAAAGGAGCAGAATTTAGAAACACTGAACTTACAAACTTATCAACCGTAAATAAAAAGCATGAAGTCGTTTTACTCCACAGCGCTGTTGAGTTCTGGATCGTGATTGGTCAGAAGCTGCTGGTTAATTTTCTATAACAGGCAGACGTGCCACGTAAACGTGTAATTTAAAAAAAAAAAACTGTGATGTTTATTGCTGCTATAACTTAAGTGACAACAGGAACGGACTTGTTTCAAGGACATTCCATAGCATTACAGGTAACCATAAACAGATAAAAAGTATGATGATGTGTTATTCTTCAGTGAATAAGAATTGTTAGATTACTGTGGTACAAGAGGAACAAACCACTCGGTGATGTGCTGTTATAGGAAATTAATCAACGTAACAGAATCACCCTTCTGTTTTTATTCCTTACACACGTGTTAAATACGTGGGATTTTAATTTAACGCTTGTGTTCATTTAGAAAGAAACGTAGACGAGCACACGGCTGAGGACACAAAAAGGCGAGGCAGTGATTTACGTCCATGAGCACGTCCATGTCGCGGTGCTGTGAGATGCTTAAAGTGCAGTTTCAGTGCAAAATGGTGTCAAAACAATGAAAAAAAAATCAGAAACATTAACATGGGTGTGTGAGGTGACGCCGAGTCTGATGTGAAGTTCTGAAGCAAATGGCGCACGCATGCACTGATTTCATTCAAATGTCATAAATTCAATTCCAGGGTGATGTGAGTTTCCATCAGCTGCTGTTATATTGAATATTTTTTTAGAGACGCAACAAGATGACATCATCAAAAAGCGCCACACACACACACGGGCCATGTTTGAAACGTCAGGTCCGAAACCACGCACAACTGCACTAAATAGTAACTGAAAATAGTATGAATACCGATGACAAGGCTTTCCCTGTTACCATGACAACACGCTAACACTTCTAGCTACACGTCTCAGTACAGAGCCTTCTTTAGCCGTCGATGCTAAGTGTAACTTCTGTAATTTTAGGCAAATGGAAGATTTTTTTTTTCAGTAACTTTACAGCACAACTGAGGTAAATGTTGATGTTCCAGATCGTTCTTTCGTTTCCACGGTCACTGTGTCTGTGTAAACGACTTAACCGCTACTTCACGGTGAGCTACATCACTAACCTGGGTATTTAGTCAGCTTATAAATGTAGCCACAGTAAGGCTTTCCCTGTTACCATGACAACTAGCTACTGCCTGTAGCTATACTTTAGTTTGTCAGTACAGAGTCCTTGTTTAACGCCGAGTTTAATGCCAAGTCGTGTAATTTTAGTCACACGGAAGCTTTTTGTGAGGAATCTAACAACACGTCTGAGGTAAATGTTGACGTTTCAGATGATTCGGTTTCATTTCCACGGTGACTGACTATATAAAATGCGTAAAGGCGTCATCACAGCTAGCTACACTGTTAGCTTTAGCGTTTAGTCAGACTGTGCTTGGCGTCCATATTTCCCTGCAATAATGTTCTGATTACTTTTGTCAAAAGAAAATACAAAAAAACTTCACTTTTAAATTTATGGAATATGATTTCACTTCAAATGTTTGCTTTTTAACAAAAATCCACAAACTATATGTTTACTGTCACTATGTTGGTTTTTCTGTCTGTGTTGCAAGAATTTTGATTTTTAATATTAAGATAAGACACTTTTAGCTTTTCAGACGTGAAATGATGTTCAGTTTATTTCCGCAGACACTTAGGACAAAAACTGGGATTTAAAGAAAGCGATACGTCTCCAGTAGGGGGCAGTGACGTGCAGTTTTAAAGGCAGTATAGTTACTGTAGGATTATTATGGTCGGTTTATTCTATAAACTTGTGTAGAGAAATATTTCAGGATGGTATGAAAATGATACTGTTTAGTGCAGTAGTATGCAGTTTTACTCCAGACAGTGTTTCGATCACAGGTTCCCCCTCACAGGAAGTGATACTGAGGCGTTATTTCTGATGTTTCTATGTTTAGATTTCAAACAGATGGATGGAAACAACACTACAGAGAGAAAGACAGATAAAGAGACAGAGTGTGCGTTAAAGGGGAACGTACTTGGGCTTGTCTCGTGGCTCTCGGCTCTTGGTGTGTTTGGTGCTGATGGAGTGAACAGATGAGCTTTTTTTACTGGACGAGTGTGAGGAGTGTGAGGAGTGTGAGAGCGTGGAGCGGCACTGAGCCGCGTTGTGATCAAACTGCATTAAACAGAAGATCAGGTCTGTGGGGACCAGCTCGAACTCGTACGGAGGATTGGTGATCACGTAGCTGAGACAGACAGACAGACAGAGAGAGAGAGTGTGAGTGAGTGAGTGAGTGAGTGAGTGAGTGTGTGAGTGAGCCTTTATCACATCCACACACACACCTACAGTGGTGTGTTAACAGATTTCACACATGTCCATGTCATCAATTAGGCAGAAATTATCATGAAGTAAAAAGCTTCATCATTACACTCTCTAAGAAAAAAAAAAAAGGTTCCACTGAGCACCCTGGAGGGTTCTTCTGTTTGGTGCCTCAGGAGTAGGGTTGCCAACCGTCCCGTATTGTCCGGGACATCACAATTTATGGGCAATTTTGATTTGTCCCTTCAGGGACAGCTCCAGTCCCGTATTCCAATCACAGCCTCGTCGCGCCAAAACTCACACAAACTCACGGTTGTTCGTAGTGACGGACGGGTGTGTGTGTGGACTGGCCAAAGCCAAAAGGCCATGGGTTAAAGCAGTCGCCGACGACGCAAAGAAAGCGTTTTGTACAGTATGCCGCCAAGAACTATCCATTAGCCATGGTGACGAGAATGATTTAACTCGCCATGAAGCCTCAGAAATTCACAAAAAGGCTGTGCTAGCAAAAGGAGCAAGCAACATTGGTACATTCTTCGCCGCATCTACGGCAGAAATCAACAAAATTGCCGCAAGTGAGGTAGCTTATGTATACCATACCATCAACCACGGTCTTAGCTATAACAGCACTGTTAAGTTAAATGGGACTTTATTTCAAGATTCATGTGTTGCTAAGAGATGCATTGGGCAGAACCAAAGCTGAGATGATCACCATGAATGTTTTAGGACCGAGCACAGTGGGGAAAGTTCTGCCTAACCTTTCTCCAGCCGAAGGTAAGTCTGTCTATTTTTCACTTGCCACCGATGCCTCAAATAAGGGAAACAGAAAAAGTTTCCAGTATGCGTGAGGTATTTCTCTGTGTCCGATGGCGTACAATCGAAGTTGCTTGACTTTTATGAAGGCAGCGATGAAACGGCAAATGGCATACACCAAGCTCTAATGACCTGCCTGGAAAATTATGAGCTGGATATTAGAAACATCACTGCATACGCAGCCGATAATGCGAACATCAATTATGGAAATCATCACCACACACACACACCCCTCCCCTCCCCATGTACTGTTGAGAACTGGGATAAGTTAGTTTGACAGTGGTTGGTTTAGGCTTTTCAGGGTCTGTGGCATATGGTTATAGTCTCGTGCTATTTCAAGAAAAGAACATAAAATGTAAGAAAACTTGAAATAATTGTCTTGACCAGGGCTTTTCAAAGTGTGGGGCGCGCCTCCCCTAGGGGGCACCAGAGTTCTTCGGGGGGGGCGCAACGTGAGGAAAAATAAACCAGAAGTAGTTACTATTGCGGACATTTAGCGAACGTCAGCTAGCCTTTGCCAGAGACAAAATGGATGGATTTTTAGTACCTAAAGCTACAGTGAGTGAGGAGACAGAGTCTGGGCCAAGCAAAAAAAGAAGGAAGTATGACCACGATTATTTAAAGTTTGGATTTTCATGGACTGGATCTGAAGATGCTCCACTGCCACAGTGTGTTGTCTGCCAAGAGGTGCTAGCTAACGATGCTATGAGATGTTTAAAATGTGTAAAACAAGATGTTTTTAAAAAAAGCCCAGATGTTTAAAATGTGTAAAAAGCACAGATGTTTAAAATAAAAGAGGTTTTAAAAAGCACAGATGTTTAAAATGTGTAAAAGAAAAAAATAAAAATGTGTACAACAACCATTTTTTAAAATACGAATGGAACATTAAGTATAGCAACAACAAAAATTGTGGGGGGGCGCTGTTGTTTATTTGCTCTCTGAGGGGGGGCGGACTCTCCCACACTTTGAAAACCCCTGGTCTTGACTATTACTGTGAACCATACATCCAAGCAAGTACAGTAGTAGATTGTCCTTTTACACTGTGAAATGAATAGATTTATAGTATGGTTAATGAAACTTTGCGATTTCCATTCCTGTTGGCCAGCTGCTGGGGGTGCGCGCATGCACCCACACCTGGAGGAAAGCGTCCCTCGTTTGGGGTTGAGGAAGTTGGCAACCCTACTCAGGAGGAACCCTACAGGTTCCATGTAGCGGAACTGTAAAAGGCTCCAATAACAATCCTGCTAAGAAGTGAAGAACCCATAACAATCTAAAGAACCTTTTTCTCCCCGAGTGTGTAAGAAATCAACAAATAAAAATGACCTTTCTACAACTGAGTAAAAAATCAGTGTGGTCCATTCTGAGGTGATGAGTTCGATTAAACCCCTTTTACACAAGTTTACACAGTTCTCTGAGGTCTTAATGAAATGTCTGACACGCTTTAGTCAAAACAGGGCTAACCATAACCCCAACCGTAACCCTTCTCCTGCTTCCAACACATCAACTTCAACAACTGACTCGAATCATGCTGCGTAATAAACCCCACCCTTTAGCAGGTGCTATTGTAATGAGATATTTAAATAATATTGGCTGGCGTTGAGTGGTATATCAGATATACTCCATTCCGCTAGCATGATACTGAATAGACGAGTCAAAGACGAGTATCTGAATGGAATACATCTGATAGACCACAAAAAAAAAATCCAGCCATTATTATTAAAATTATTATTATTATTATTATACATACGCATTCCTTTCGGGTGTTCAACACGTCTTTCTCTTTCAAAATTCTCTCAAAATCTTCTGTATTTAACGACGCAAACCTGGCGGCCATGTTTATTTATAAGTTGTCACAGTCGCTCGCTATTGCACAACATGACATCATGTTGCGCAATATCATAAACCATATTCAACGCTCATTCTCCACTGGGTAGAGTGACGTAATACACGTAGGATAAGCGATATTCTAACAATATTGCATGCTATCAAACCAAATGAATGAAACCCGCTAGAAGGGAATAGAACACATGTTTTTATTCCATTCAAAAGTGTCCTGTATGGATAATAATTAACGATATTCACTGTCGATGTTTTTTATGTTCTGGTATATATATTGGTGTATTTTTGTGTGTACCGTTAGCTAAGTGATGCATTTTATTTCACATTAATGAACTCAAAACATTCACTAATTTCCTCTGACAGAACGTGAGGAGGTCACGTCAGGGCATCTTTCACGCAGGAAAACTGAGTCGAACCTAGCGCACCGGCCCAAATGTTACTAACATGAGATGGGGAAAGGGGGTGGGGCTTCCAAGGGGTGGTTCATATCACCTATACACCTGTCAATCATTCTAGATTCATATGGTGATTGGCTCATGTGCTGTTTTTATTGAGGTTGAAAATGAAGACGGAGTTCTACTAAACACTGGAACCGCTACAGAACCCTGGGGTAGCTTTTCGTTTTTCAGATCTGCAGGGATCAGTGTACGCTGATGACCACTTCAGAACAGAACACACTGGGTATTAACAGTCACACACACACGCGTGTACAGGATTACAGCTCGTACCGGAGTGTGGACTAAAAACCTGAACACAAGAAAATGTCATGTTTCTGCTTCTTAAAATCGTGGTGTGTGAGGAGAACTCACCGTTTGGTGCACTGACTCGGCATGCTCAGGTGAGCGTCTCGTAAGCGGTAAATCCCGAAACACAGCATGTTGTAGGTCTTTAACGCTTTACAGAATAAATCGCCATAACACCCACCTTCCTGCAAACGAGCACCACAAAACAACAAACACAATTACAGTCCATACCTATGGTGCACTGTGTTTACGTGTGTGTGTGTGTGTGTGTGTGTGTGTGTGTGTGTGTGCGCGCGTGCGCGCAGTCTCACCCCGAGCTGGGCGAACGGCCCGTCGTACAGGGCGAGCTGTGCCACTCGACACCGGTCCCTGTTGGCCAGCGTGTGTGTGTCGCTGTAGCCACCGCGCAGTGCGTTCTCCTCCGCTAACAAACCCTCGAGCTCGGGAGTGGCCCCGCCCGTCACTAACGTCCTTATTAACGTTAGGATATTGTCATTAAAGTACGTCTGAATAAATAAGAGATCAGAAAAAACACAAATCTTATTTATAGTATTCTTATTACTGATAGATAAAAGACTTAACAGCTACACGCTAGCTAAATCATAGGTTCTGGCTTCTAAGTGGTCAAGTTTATTCTAGGGATTCCTGTATCATGGTTGCCTAGCAACAGTGCTCTGGAAATTTTAAGGACCTCGGTGTTACACAGGGTGTGTGTTCCAAAACATACAAATTCACGTGTTCTCTTTAAACGCACCAAGCCGAGTTCTTGTTCAGGAGAGTTCTCCAACTCGCCTGTTTAGTTCCTGTACAAGTTTCTGAACCTTAGAAAGTGCTGGTGTGTGTGTGTGTGTGTGTGTGTGTGTGTGTGTGTGTGTGTGTGTGTGTACTAACAGCACTCATTAGGGAATCAAGCACGCTGACAGCGAAGGCGGTTCCACAGGCAAAAGGCTGTGTGAGGTAGAGCTCAGTGTCCGGGTCATCATCATCATCCTGATCCAGGAACTGAACGTTAGAATCATTTACTAACACACACACACACACACACACACACACACACACACACACACACACACACACAGAGAAAAGTGAGTTAGTGTGTATGCACACACAGATGAATGTGCAATAGTTTGGGTTATTGTGTTTGATATATATATATATATGTGTGTGTGTGTGTGTGTGTGTGTGTGTGTGTGTGTGTTACCCAGTTCAGTAATCATTGGAATGTTGGTTCCGCAGCTCTTGTCCTGTCTCACACACACTGCATTCAGCAGCCTGTCTGACTTCGCTAATGATAGGAAACACACACTGACTTTAGTACGGACGGGCACACACGCGCACACACATATACAGTAGTGCTTGAAAGTTTGTGAACCCTTTAGAATTTTCTATATTTCTGCATAAATATGACCTAAAACATCATCAGATTTTCACACAAGTCCTAAAAGTAGATAAAGAGAACCCAGTTAAACAAATGAGACAAAAATATTATACTTGGTCATTTATTTATTGAGGAAAATGATCCAATATTACATATCTGTGAGTGGCAAAAGTATGTGAACCTTTACTTTCAGTATCTGGTGTGACCCCCTTGTGCAGCAATAACTGCAACTAAACGTTTGCGGTAACTGTTGATCAGTCCTGCACACCGGCTTGGAGGAATTTTAGCCCGTTCCTCCGTACAGAACAGCTTCAACTCTGGGATGTTGGTGGGTTTCCTCACATAAACTGCTCGCTTCAGGTCCTTCCACAACATTTCCATTGGATTAAGGTCAGGACTTTGACTTGGCCATTCCAAAACATTCACTTTATTCTTCTTTAACCATTCTTTGGTAGAATGACTTGTGTGCTTAGGGTCGTTGTCTTGCTGCATGACCCACCTTCTCTTGAGATTCAGTTCATGGACAGATGTCCTGACATTTTCCTTTAGAATTCGCTGGTATAATTCAGAATTCATTGTTCCATCAATGATGGCAAGCCGTCCTGGCCCAGATGCAGCAAAACAGGCCCAAACCATGATCCTACCACCACCATGTTTCACAGATGGGATAAGGTTCTTATGCTGGAATGCAGTGTTTTCCTTTCTCCAAACATAACACTTCTCATTTAAACCAAAAAGTTCTATTTTGGTCTCATCCGTCCACAAAACATTTTTCCAATAGCCTTCTGGCTTGTCCATGTGATCTTTAGCAAACTGCAGACAAGCACCAATGTTCTTTTTGGAGAGCAGTGGCTTTCTCCTTGCAACCCTGCCATGCACACCATTGTTGTTCAGTGTTCTCCTGATGGTGGACTCATGAACATTAACATTAGCCAATGTGAGAGAGGCCTTCAGTTGCTTAGAAGTTACCCTGGGGTCCTTTGTGACCTCGCGAACTATTACACACCTTGCTCTTGGAGTGATCTTTGTTGGTCGACCACTCCTGGGGAGGGGAACAATGGTCTTGAATTTCCTCCATTTGTACACAATCTGTCTGACTGTGGATTGGTGGAGTCCAAACTCTTTAGAGATGGTTTTGTAACCTTTTCCAGCCTGATGAGCATCAACAACACTTTTTCCGAGGTCCTCAGAAATCTCCTTTGTTCGTGCCATGATACACTTCCACAAACATGTGTTGTGAAGATCAGACTTTGATAGATCCCTGTTCTTTAAATAAAACAGGGTGCCCACTCACACCTGATTGTCGTCCCATTGATTGAAAACACCTGACTCTAATTTCACCTTCAAATTAACTGCTAATCCTAGAGGTTCACATACTTTTGCCACTCACAGATATGTAATATTGGATCATTTTCCTCAATAAATAAATGACCAAGTATAATATTTTTGTCTCATTTGTTTAACTGGGTTCTCTTTATCTACTTTTAGGACTTGTGTGAAAATCTGATGATGTTTTAGGTCATATTTATGCAGAAATATAGAAAATTCTAAAGGGTTCACAAACTTTCAAGCACTACTGTATGTATGTATGTATATATATATCAAAACAAATACATCCTGTGTGCGTGTGTGTATTTACCGAGCTCGGTGATGATGGGGATGTTCGCTCCTGTGCTGATGGAAGTTTGTCGATCCAAAGCATGAACAGGACTGTTTTCAGGAGACGAGCGATCCATCCCAGGGGGAGTGAAACCTGGAGAGAGAGAGAGAGGGGGGCACACAGAGTGAGAGAGAGAATTATCTGACTATAGTGTGTGTGTGTGTGTGTGTGTGTGTGTGTGTGTGTGTGTGTGTGTGTGTGTGTGTGATTAGATCAGTATTTATCAGTGTAGTACTAATAAATTCTGTTCAGTACAGTACATTACACTGAACAGAATTTGGCCAGTTGTGGAAAAGTTCTTGCCAGAAGCGCAATGCGCATTTAGAGGAGGCAGATCAACGAATGACATGATGTTTGCCCTTCGTCAGCTTATTGAGAAGCGTCATGAACAGCATCAAGAGCTGCACATCATATTTGTGGACCTGCTCAAGGCATTTGACACAGTGGATAAGGACACCATGTGGCACCTCTGACTGAAAGTTGGCATACCCAGCAAACTTGTTAACATCATCAAAAGCTTCCATAACTGTACGTACGCCCGTGTCTCCATCAGCGGTGAACTAACAGAAGATTTTGAGGTAACCAATGGTTTGCGCCAAGGCTGCATCCTGGCCCCAACACTGTTTATTCTATTCTTTGCTTATGTCTTGCACCATGCCCACAGATCCCTTCCAGACTTCGGCATCAACATCCACCACAAAATGGATGGCAAGCTCTTCAACCTGCGTCGCCTAAAGTCAAAGTCAGCATCAACAACTAAGCAAGATGATTTCCTGTACGCAGATGGTGCATCTCTAGCCACAAAAAGTGCAAGTTCTCTGCAGTATGGAGTTACTGCCCTCAATCAGTCTTGCGAAGCTTGGGGTCTTACCATCAGTAAACCCAAAACCGAAGCGATGCATATTGGCTGCCCTGATCCACCCGCAATAAAGATTGACAACTTCATCCTCAAGCATGCCAAGAAGTTTACATACCTTGGTGGGGTTATGTCAGAAGATGCCTCGTTAGACTCAGAGGTCAAACACAGAATCTCCCGTGGTGCAGCTGCATTCAAGTCCCTAAGCTCAAGTGTATGGAATCGGGAAGGACTTACCCTGTCTACTTAGCTCACTGTCTATAAAGCTATTGTCCCACCATCCTTGCTGTATGGCACTGAGACTTGGCCAACTCTCTCACACCAGCTCAAAAGTCTGGAAGCATTCCATCAGCGTTCTCTACGCCAGATAATTAAAATCAGATGGTGGCACAAGAAGATAAACAGAGAAGTCCTCAATAGAGCAAAGACCTCCACCATTGAGACCATGATTCACAGCAATTGACTCCAGTGGCTGGGACACGTATGTCGTATGGAGGACAATTGCATCCCCAAACAACTGCTATTTGGCGAGATGGCAGAAGGCAAGAGAAGCAGAGGTCGCACAAGGAAACGATGGAAGGATTGCATCAAGGAAGACCTGAAGGCATTTGGGTTCGACTCGACCTCATGGCACAACCTCACCACAGACAGGGATGCCTGGCGTAATCAGACGGAAAGAGGTTGTGTCCACGCTGAGGAAAAGCTTTACCTTAGATCTCAAAGGCGCAGTCAAAGACGTCGACTGAGAGACACCGCTCGTCATTCGTGACGCAGACCAGAGAGAGAGAGAGAGAGAGAGAGAGAGAGAGAGAGAGAGAGAAGTGCAGTCGGTGCTCTTGCTGTGAATCCAAATACAGCAGCAGTGACTCAGAGACAGGATTAACATCTACAGCAGAACTTCACTTTCCATCAGCGCTTCATTGTCTAGACGGTTTTAGGACTGGTTTATAATCCTAATTCCATCCATAAAGGTACTCGAACAAAAGGAATTCTGACTAACCTCACACGTGCTGCTTTTTGGACCAGTCCTATCCACATCAAAAGAAATTCTAACAATTCCCACCTGCTCCCAAAATAATTTTACCCGACTCCACCTCCACAAAAAAAGAATTCTAACCAATCTCATCTTCTCCAAATCGACTGATCCAACCCACAATCTTGCTTGCTACAAAAGGAATTGTGATCAATCCCATCTCTTGGCCCATTGAGAAGATCTTTAGCCATTAGGAGACCTCAGGTTTACCCCATGTTTTTTTTTTTTGTGTGTGTGTGTGTGTGTGTGTGTGTGTGTGTGTGTACCCTGCGAGTTGGCCTGTAAAAGGCCGATACTGTCATCAAACTGCATGGATTTGATGTTGAGTGAGGCGAGGATACACTCTTTATCCTGCAGAGACACATCATCGATGTTGTTCTGATTGGCTGACAGGATCACACACATGTCACACAGGTTAATGTTGACAGCTCTCAGATCCGCTCTGCTCAGAGGAGTACCCTACACACACACACACACACACACACACACACACAATGATACTGAAAATTGCGTTGGATGGATGTAAATTCTGAGAGCTGAATCAGCACACGCATGGACTCACAGGTAAAATGGAGACTTTGGGGAAGTTGTGTAACGTCTCCCACTCCCTCTTCAAGTACTCCAGTGACCCCACAAACACGATGTGTTTCAGCTCATGGTAGTGGAAGTTACTCGCTCTCAGAGGCATCACCAGGTTCCGCAGACCCACCAAGGCCGACTTCACATCGCCAAAAATACACACTACCACATGGCCACTTAGAACCGTCATGGCTGCCTCACTACGGGTCTGAGGGGGAAAAAAAATCATTGTTACAAAAAAAGTAAAAATCTTAATATTAAAATAATATAAAACTAATGAAAAATAAAACAGTAAAAGTAAGGCACATAATAAATTATGCATAAATACGGTCAAAAAGTATGTGCACCCCTGACCATCACACCAATATGTGGTTCTTCTCCAAACTGTTACCACAGAGTTGGAACTAACAGGTCCAGTCCTGTTCCAGCATGAATGACGATGCTCCTGTACACACGGTGAACTCCATGAAGACGTGGTGTGTGAAGGTTGGAGTGAAGAACTCGAGTGTCCTGCACAGAGCCCGGACTGAACTCAACCCCACTGAACAGCTTTAGGATAAACTGGAACTGGAGCCTCAGCATCCCAACATCAGGGTCTGATCTCACTAATGAACACACACACCCACAGCCACACCCCAAAATCTAGTGGACTCCTTCCCAGAAGAGAAGAGAAGAGAAGAGAGGAGCTCATTATAACAGTAAAGAGGAATAAATCTGGAATGAGACGTTCAGCAGGGATATATGGGTGTGACGGTCAGGGGTGCACATACTTTTGCCCTTACACTGTGTATACATAATAATTAGATAATAATTATAGTGATTAGTAATACAATAATTATAAATAAAGTATAATTAAACTCGAAGTATGCCCCATTTTGTCCCTCACATTCCTTCTGTTGTAATTAACTGGTTGCCGTGGTTACTGATTAGTTTCACTTGTTTATTTGTCTGTATTTTTTCCTGCATTACAGAATTGTGCGGTTTTTGGTGTTGCTCTGGTTTTCACTTGTGTCCTCTGAGATCTCTTCATCACTCCACAGCTCTTACTCACCAGGATGACCTTCTCAATGTCTCTGGATGGACACCAGTGGAACATTCCGGTGGAATCGTACCTCTTCACATTATCATCCATCGTCTCCATCTGATCATGACTAGGGATCAGTACAGGGTCGTGTCTGGACATGGACAAGAGTTTGAGATCAACATACAGAACAAACCAACAGACTAAAATAATAAAGGGGTTGTTTTTGTTATTTAAAAGTGTAGTTTAGAAATTTAGAATTTCTGACCAAGCTCATGCGCACCCAAAAGAATTCTGACTAATCCCACCTGCTCCCAAAGGAAATCATATCAATACCATCTGCTCCCACAGGAATTCTGACCAATCCCATACGCTCCTACATGAATTCTAATTACTCCCACATGCTCCCACAGGAATTCTGACCAATCCTGTCCACTCCTAAAGAAATTCTGACTAACCCCACCTGCTCACAAAGGAAATCACTTCAGTACCATCTGCTCCCACAGGAATTCTAGGAAGTCTGACTAATAGAATCCCACAGGAATTCTAGGAAATCTGACTAATCCCACATGCTTCCAAATTCATTCTAACTAATTCCACCTGCTCCCAAATTATTTCTGATTACTACCACATGCTCCCAAAGGAAATCACACCAATCCCAGCTGCTCCCACAAGAGTTCTGACTAATCCCACATGCTCCCAAAGGAATTATGACTAATCCAACATGCTCCCAAATGAATTATGGCTAAATCCCACATGCTCCCAAATTAATTTTGACTAACCCCACCGGCTCCTAAAGATATTCTGACGAATCCCACTGGTTCCTAAATAAATTCTGACTAATCCTGCCTGCTCACAAAGAAATTATGGCTAATCCCACCTGCTCTCAAATGAATTGGTTGAACTCCAACAAATCCAAATTGTTTAGAAAGATATTTTGACTAATCACACATTCTCCCAAATTAATTTTGACTAACCCCACCATCTCCTAAAGACATTCTGACGAATCCCACTGGTTCCTAAATAAGTTCAGACTAATCCCATATGCTCAGAAATAAATTATGGCTAACCCCACCTGCTCTCAAATGAATCGGTTGAACTCTAACCAATCCCAATTGAAAGATAACCAATCCCAATCAGAATGATATTTAGACTAATCCCATATGCTCACAAATGAATTCCAACTAACCCCACCTGCTCACAAAGATATATTGACTATTCCCACCTTCTCATAAATAAATTTTGACTAATCTCACTTGCCCCTATATAAATTTCACTAATCCCATTTGATCTCAATGGGATTCTGAGTAATCCCATCTGTTCCTAAATTAAGTATGACTCAATTGCTCTCAAATGAATTCTAACTAATCACACTTGTGTACAAAGCTATTTTGACTAATCCCACTTGCTCATAAATGAATTCTAACTAACCCCACTTGTTCATAAAGAGATTTTGAATAATACCACTTACTTGCAGATAATTTTTGACCAATCCCACTTGCTCGTAAATATATTTTCATCAATCCCGTTTGATCCCAGTGGGATTCTGACTAATCCCATCTGCTCCTAAATGAATTCTGACTAATTCCACCTGATCCCAAAGGAATTCTGACCAATCCTATCCCCTGACCGTAGCTGTCACAATTTAGTAATTCAGACTGTAGAATTTCTTGTTGTTAATTTCAGTCCACTTACTGTAATGTGTTAATCACCTGAGCTGAGCAGATGAATGTTGAGAATCTTATTGGAAGGCACATCACTTACCAGTGCCACAAATAAACACAATAATGCCTTTTATTAATTTAATTCATTCATCACTCTTGAACTTTAAAATATTATCCATGGTTTTGGTTCCAGATGTTCCATCCTGATCCAGTGACACCCCCCATGTTGCTACCTCGGGCTGGAAGTGTTTGATTTACCCAAACATTTTAACAACTTTAAGGGCTTTAGACATGGAGCAAATCTCTCTCTGCTCTACTTGTGTCCGTATACAAGGTGAAAATTCCCCAAATGAGCACAGCTTTTGGTTCAACAGGAAAAAAAAACTCGTGGCTCACAGATGTATAACAAGAACTGCACAGTTATTTTAAATATATAGGCTACATATGAAGGATGGAAATCTTTTCACAAATGTTTAAGTATTATTTCAGGAAAATATAAACAAATGCATGGTGATGAGGTTGAAAACTTTTCAATGCAGAAACCGGTGTTTGTCTCGAGGCATGTAGTATGTAGAGGTTACTTGGGGTCAAATCTGTAAAAAGGTTCAGATGAAGGAAACGGCCACTGCTGGAATTTTTCTGCATTATTATTATTATTACCTGTCGATAATTTGGACTCTAGTTAATCATTAGAAGGTGTGGACTGGATGATGTATATTTCACACAATGCCCTGCCTGTGTATATGGCTGGATATACCCGAGCACATCCTTAACAATTTCCCCTTCTGTCCCCTTCCTGTGTGTGTTGTTCTCACCGTATCGTTTTTGGAGAGCAGCTGGGTGAAGTTCTCATTCCTCCATTGCGCTGTTTTTTCTTAGGTGACAGGGCAGACTGCTGCACTGCCGGGGCGTCCATCGCTACACAGTGAACATTACAGCAGCGTTAAATCATCACCCGTGAATCGAGAAACACCCGTAGATAACATCAATATAAAAGTAACACGTATACAGAGAGTCAGAGAAAAGATCAGACAAACTAACAAATTATACACATACTGTATACAATTAATGTTATAATTAGTGCTGTCAAAAATGTCGCGTTATTAACGCGTTAACTTGACTCAATTTTAACGGCGATAATTTTTTTATCGCGAGATTAACGGTCTGTGACATGATGTAGGTTTTTCATAAGCTTTTGAAACTGCCAGGAACTTGGAACAGAGACTTTGCTTAGAAAAACGATAGCAGCTAGACTGTAATGCCACGCCACGCACAACCAGAGCCCTCTGCCCTCCCCCGAAGAGCCACAGTGCTCGGCTTAGGTTTCGTTTTCTCATCGGCGGCTCCAGCCCCACTTTGCAGTGGCTGTGACAAGACGTGTTATGCTCTGCAATAAAAAAAACAAACAAACATTGGTACAACCAGTGTTCGAACTATGCCGATATTTTCGGGGGGTCCCTTTTTTTCCCTGGGGGGGGGGGGGGGTGCTTGCGCTTGTCTCAGAGTGCGGATCTCCATCGCGTGCTCACGTCGGATATGCAAATGCTTCCCGTTACACACGATTGCTATGTCAATAAACATCATTTTGCCAATATTTTAGAGACCCCCCCCCAACATTTCCCAAATCATGTTTTCAAGGGATCTCATGTCTGTTTCAGGGGATCTTGGATCCCCCGAGTACCCCCGTAGTTCGAACGGTGAGCAAGCCCATTCACTTTTTTATGCTGATAAGAGAATTACAATGGTTTTTCATGTGACAAAAATGTGCGATTAAATTGCGATTAATCACAAGTTAATTATGACAGTCGCAACATTAATCACGATTAAATATTTTAATCGCTTGACAGCACAAGTTATAATGTATTAAACGAATCAAATCCTAATTAATATTTAAGTTAATTAATTTATTACTTATTTATCTAATGTTAACAGATGTGGAAGTAAGACTGTCCTCAACAACAGTAGTAACCTTTTTGGATTATTTGAGGAAGCTAAAGAATTTGGTGTGTCTAGAAAATTAAATATAGTGTCACAGAAATGCCAAATGTCACATTACATTAAATGTTTAATTATAAATGTACACTACACATATAATTTTACAAGATAAAGTGAGAAGAATAAAAATACAAGAACTCAGTAATAATATTTTTCACAACTAAAGGCAAATAATCCACATGGAAGGGGTTTAGTTCACAATGCAGGTTGGGAAGCTCATTACAAGGTATCGGATTTAAAAACTAAAAAAAAACCCAACACTTTCAATCACTTATGATCACTTCACCACTGAAAAGAGGGCTAGTTTAACTAGTGACGTTAATACTCCTCTACTGTATGATCGTAGGTAGCTCAGGTAGCACAGCTTCAAATCGCAGGTTTATATTGTGGTGGGAGCTCCTGCATCACCCCGCCCAAGAAAAAGATTGCTCCTCCCACTACCACTCTCCCAGTGCTGAAGAGACAGCTCCTGTTCAGAACCCTTATTGTTTTGGACAGCCGGAGAGTGCCTGGCTGTGGGGTAGGGTGCATGCAGCTGTAGCGAGTTAAAGAGGCATTGCTTTCTACCCTCCAGCAGAATCAGGAGAGAAGATTCCCTCTCTCTCTCTCTGTCAGAACATGTTCTCTCCATGTGAACCTCACACTGACCCATTTCTCCTGTCCCCCAGAGAGCACCAGAGAAAACGATGCACTCGAACTCTCCTGCCTGCTGTCAGGAAGAGCCTGTGGTGATCGCCGAAAGAACCCATGGCCCACCAGCACCCCACTACCAGACTGAAATGTCCAGCTGGCTGAGCTCTCTCTGCACTGCACTCTTCAAAACTGCTCAGCACTTCCTGTATGCCTTCCATCTTCACTGTTCCTCACTTCTTCCTCACATATTTCAATAAAAGAACACTTTGCTTTCCTCCAGTCCTGGGTCTTGGTGTCTGTGTTCTGCCCAGCACAGCCACAAGCTGCCACAGTCATGAAGAATGCAAGCAAGAACACAGAGCCCACATGGAACCTCTAATCCAACAACTACTGGAGGCCAGCTGACAAGTCACACAATAACTGAACCACAGCCTCCAGGCAGCCACTCAGGAGCTGCTACATCACGGTGCCACTGAGGAGTCTCCCCTCCCACACCTCCCCACCAGGAGGCCCATCACCTGCTCAGCAAGCTTGGGCCCCATGACGATGTCAAATCTTATCTCTTCATCTTTGAGCAGACCACATTGAGAGAAAACTGGACTGAAGAGGAATGGGCCTGTATCCTAGCACCCCTGCTGACAGGTGAGCCCCAGCAGGCCTCAGCTGAAAATTACCAGATCCTTAAACAAGAGATTTAAGCCCAGTGTAATCCGTCTCCTTGTGTGACAATGGTGGTCTACCATCACTGGAGTTATAAACTCAGCCTCACTCCCAGGAGACAACTAGATGCCCTGCTAGCACCACTTAAGCACTGGCAAGAGCTGGACCTCCTCTAAGCCACCCAGATCAATGAATGGGTGGCCATGGATCACTTCCTAAGGCTCAGGCCATGGATATGAGGGCACCAACCACCCCAGCTGAGATGGTGGAGATTCTAGAGTGTGCCATCCTGATGCTGGAGATCAGTCACCCCACTAAACAGGAAAGCCCCTCAGAAACGAGACAATGCCCCTCACAGCTGGCCTGGCTTGACACCCCATGACAGTACCCAAGGGGCCAACAACTTAGCCCCACTCAGCTGGATGAGCCCTTGCCCACAGTCCTGGAACCAGAGCCCTGAGGCCCAGCCAGAAAACCCTGGTTGGCCAGCTGTGTGGTCCATACACCTCCCAACCCCCAAAGCCTGCATACAATGGTTCGGCTAAATGGACAGCCGATAAAGGCCCTCTTGGATTCAGGGAGTACCATCATCCTCAGCCAGCCCTCAACAGTCCTAACATCTTTAACCCTGCATGGTACCATCAAGGTAATGTGTGTGCATGGGGATTCATGAGAGGTACCCGCTGCCAAGCTGTGGGTCAGAGATTGCCAAGGTGAATGGTAGCTACTAGTTGGTGTGATTCCCAACTTACCTGTCCCTCTCCCCATAGGGACAGAATGGCCCAGATGCCCTGCTGAGCTGATGGTCCCATGCAGAGAAAACGGGTGCTTCAGGGTGGCCTGAAGAGCCAGATGATGTTGCTGTGCAGCTCAGAGGGCACTACTTGCCAACAGGTCAAAGGACAGCATGGATGCAAAAGCTAATGGTGAGTCACACCCTCCACCACTAACCCTATCACTCTCGTATTCCAACAGGTTACTTGCAAGGGGAATTTTGGTCAGAAGCAGAAGCAGGATGACTGCCTAAAACACTGTTGGGGACAGGTGTGCCTGGTGGAAGGTGAGGACCAGCAGCCCAGGCGTCCTCTTTCCCTGGCATAGTTCCTCATTCAAGGAGGGCTTCTTTACTACCATGTAGATCACCGCAGCCAACCATCTGACCTGCTTGTGGTTCCCTGCAGCAAGATCAATGTGGTTATGCACCTGGCCCACTCTCATCCCCTCAGGGATCACCTAGGGTCCTGCAATACCCTTGCCGAACTGAGGGACTGCTTTCTTGGGCCAGGGATGGAATTTCAAAGTCCAGAATTTCTGCTAGTGGTGCCCTCAGTGTCAGCACACTGCCCCAACGAAGCCAGCTCCTGCACCACTCATTCCCCTTCCTATCATTGAAGTGCCTTTTGAATGAGCAGCAATGGACCTGGTGGGTTTGCTCCCAAAGTCAGGATGGGGACATCCTGGTAATCGTAGACTACCCCACCCGATACCCTGAGACCATCCCTCTCAGGAAAGCTCCCTCTAAGAACATTACAAGGGAACTGGTCCAGCTTTTCTTCCATGTCACGCTCCCTACATATCTCACAGACCAAGGTATGTCCTTTGTCCCAAAATTCATGTTGGATGTGTGTTGGCTGTTGCAGGTGAAGCAGCTCCGGATGCTGGTACATCACCCCCAAACCAATGAGCTCATCGAGTGCTTCATCTAAACTCTGAAGAGGAAGCTTAGGAGGGTGGTTGAAAACGATGGCCAAAATTGGGACCTCCTGCTTCCCTACATCCTCTTTGCAATCCAAGAAACACCTCAAGCTTCCACTGGGTTTACCCTCTTCGAGTTTCTCTTTGAGAGGAGGCGCAGAGGTCTACTCCACGTGGCCCAGGAGACCTGAGAGGAGTAGCTCTCCCTGGATGGTGACAGAATATGTGCAAGACATGCAGGGCCAAATTAACAAAGTAACCCCAATCAGCAACATATGATGGAAGCCCAAGCTGCCTAGTGCTGGGTCTGTGACCAGCCAGCCCAGCCCAGAGAGTTTCAACTGGTTGACTGGGTGCTGTTGCTGGTCCCATTGGCGAACTGTAAATTCCTAGCCAGGTGGCAGGGATCCTTCACGGTCATGGAGCAAGTCGGAGCCATCAACTACTGCCTGTAACAGTCCAGTAAGTGCAGGGACACACAAACATGCCACATCATTCTTTTAAAATGCTGGATTGAACCTATTCCTGTGCTCTCAGCCTATTCCTCCATCCCCACAGAACCAGCAGGGCACATCTTGGTCCAGCAGCAGGAGCTTGGCGAATTGGTGGATCAGTTTGGGGACATGTTCTTGGGGGCTCTCAGGGTGAAACCACCTGATACTCAATGACATCAAGACACCACCCCCGAGTTGTCATCAGACAATGCCCATACTGTGTCCCAGAAGGCTGCTGGCAGGTTGTTGAAGAGGAAATCAGCCAAATGCTATGGCACAAGATAATAGAGGAGTCTGTCAGCTCTTGATCTAGCTCCATTGTTGCAGTCCCCACACCAGATAGCAGCCTCTGGATATGCAATGACCCTCTTCCCTGGGTGGATGACTTCGTAGATTGCCTCAGGAAGGCACACTTCATTTCAACCCTTGACTTAGCAAATGGATACCGGCAGGTATCTCTAACCCCTGAGGCTAGTCCAAAAACTGCCTTCTTGACATCTTCAGGGCACTGGCAGTATAGACTCCTCCTGTTTGGCCTCCACGGGGCTCTACCAACTTTTCAATGACTGATGGACACTGTCCTGCATCCCCACCACTAGTATGCTGCTGTGTACTTCAATGAGGTCATCATTCATTCCTCCACCTGGGTCAAGCGCCTCTAACAACAGTCTATGGTGATCACCAAAAGAGCCCAAGGAGCGCCAACACCCTGCTGCCTGACATGCCCAGTTGACTGAGGTCTCCCTGCACTGCACTCTTCAAAACTGCTGAGCACTTCTTGCATGCCTTCCTCCATATCTTCACTCTCCTTCTCTCCTTCCCTGCATATTTAAATAAAAGAGCACTTCGTCTTCCTCCATTTCTTGGTCTTGGTGTCTGTGTTCTGCCTGGTACAACTGCAAGCTGCCACATATATTATATTATAATGCATTATCAGTTCCATAGTCACAGCTTATTTACAGGGACTTGTACAGCGGACATACACAGATTTTTAAAAAATGTGCGTGTTTGTTGACACGGTGAAGTTTTCTGTCAGGAGACATTAATTTATCATTTATGGAAGGAGTCTCCAGTCTCAGTGCTTTGTAACCGTGAGTTCACTTGAGGACGTGTTGTTATAGGAAAACAATTAGTTTCAGTGTGGTAACAGTAACTCCGCTTCATCACACCACCCCATCACTCAGTATTTTACTGTAGCAATAAAGCACACAGCGGTGTATTAGTGCGAGTGATACTCTCACACTTCTCAAACATGAGTAACACACACCTCTCTTGGTTCACATCAGTGTTAGTGTTATACTGTAAAATCACACCCAGGCGGAGTCTTACACAGCTGCTGGATGGAGATGTGATAGCTGGAGTGATATCTGTACTTAACATGCAGATTGTTCACACTGACGTTTCCCAGCAGGCCATGTGGCAGGCTGAGTCTCGTACAGCTTGTAGGGTTATTCACCAACGGCACTGAGACACTGCGCTTTACACGGGCAGGACAGGAGCTTGCTCTCAGAGTGGGCTGATCTCATCCTTCACTGCTAAAGAGGAATGTGATCACTGTGATCTAGTTAAGAATTTGCAACACTCTTACACTCTGAACTTCATGTTTTTTTTCAGGAAAGCATAAAGAAAGTGTGAAAGAGGAAGCAACAACAACAGCACACACACCCCAGTTAATACATAAAGAATAAAAGAGATGCTTACTTGATTTGATATATCCATTATAGTTACTTTTAGCTGGGAAGAATGCAAAAATAGTGTTACGAGCATAAGGACAGTTTACATTGCAGTGAAATGGTGAGTTAGTCATTAAAGCAGGTTAGATCTAAGAACTATTAAACTACAGCCAGCAATTAATGTGGTGCTAACATCAGGCCTCATTTATCATATTTTATTACAGTAGTGTGTCAGTGTTTTCGTGGCTGAACTCAACTAAAAATTTTCACCAGATTTACAAATTTTCTTCGCACTTGCATGTGCATGCTGATAAGGAAATTACCAAATGAGTTCACGTTTACATTTAGCCACACCCACAAAATCTAGAAGAAGCAAAGCTCATAGAGAGCTGGAAATAACAAAATGATGACTCAAAGGTGAAAGAGTACCTCTTAAGCGTAGTATGCGCTAAATCTTCCAATAATACAGTTCAGCCATTGCAGCGCATCGGCTAACGTAGACACTAATGCTTCCTCCATTTGTAGGATGCCATTAACTGTGCTCCAATTAAATGGCAAGTTTTATTTGTCTTAATTTAGGGATCTTGAATCACTTGTTTTCAAGTCATTAATATTAAATGACTGAGTTTCAAGAAATGTTCACTAAATTGGCATGCAACAGTAATAAACACTTTGACAAGGGCCAAATTGTGATGGCTAGATGACTGGGTCTGAGCATCTCCAAAATAGGTGTCAAAGGCTCATTGATTTGCATGGGGCACAAAGGCCAGCCCATATGGTCCAATCCCACAGAAGAGCTACTGTAGCACAAACTGCTGAAAAAGTGAATGCTGGCTAAAACAGAAAGGTGTCAACATTAATGATTTCAGCAGTTTGTGCTACAGTAGCTCTTCTGTGGGAGTGGACCATATGGGCTGGCCTTCGTGCCCCATGCAAATCAATGAACTTTCAACACCCATAACCCTGTCGCCGGTTCACCAGTTATCCTTCCTTGGAGCACTTTTGGTAGGTACTAACCACTACATACCAGGAACACCCCATAAGATGTGTCATTTTGGAGATGCTCAGACCCAGTCATCTCACCACCACAATTTGGCCCTTGTCAAAGTCGCTCAGATCCTTACACTCGCCCATTTTTCCTGCTTCCAACACATCAACTTCAAGAACTGACTGTTCTCTTGCTGCCTAATATACCCCACCCCTTGACAGGTGCCACTGTAATGAGATAATGTTATTCACTTCACCTGTCAGTGGGTTTAATGTCCTGGCTGATCCATGTATATAATATGAAGTTGATCAATTCTCATCAGGTTCATATTTGTGAGTCTCCTTACAGTACATGGACATGTACAAACATTCTCCCCAACTAACTAGATTTTTGTGAAAACCACATTTCTTGTGTAAATGCTCCTACAAAAATAAGGTATGAATTCATTTGCTTGTATCAAGTTTGATAAATAAGGCCAAGGATGTGAAAATAAGAGCACAAGCATGAAGCCTGATTAAATTATACCCTCCTCTTTGATTAAGGAACTGAATTGCTGCTTTTAGTCATGTATGTAAGTAAAAAAACATGTTATATTTCAACAGTACATCAGGATGAACAGTGGGACAAGTTAGTTAGATGTTTTATTTAAAACATAAAACATGCAATTAAACAGCCAGAAGCTCACAGCCACTACTAAACATCTGCACATGCAAGTGTAATAAAAGCACAGCCACGACACCATGATGTAGCCATGCCTAAGTCACAGGTAAGACGACTATGGAAGGACTTACAGGAGCGTAAAGTGGCCGACTTATCATTAACAGAGGTGGGAGAAAGAGGCAAGGCACATGCCGGAGACTCCATGTGACTACGAGTGCTACGAGATGTGCACGAGCAGCCGTGCTCAGCCTCACCGCAACCTAAACAACATGCCAGTTGCATTCGGCGGCTGACCGCCATCTTGGCTGAAGTCATAGAAATGAATAAAGGGAATAAAAGGAGAAGGTAAATGAGGAACTTAGAGTTACAGAAAGATCCAGTATTGAGTACTAATGAACTTCAGAACTACAGAGAAATCCTATATTGAGTCTTGAAGAACCAGAGAAATGAATATTTGAGTATTGAGCCCTGGTGAACGATAACACAATAAGGGTATTAAACCTGAAAGAACTGGGGACTCAATGATGAGCCCTGGTGAACTATAAAGGGAGCCCTGATATTGAGCCTTAAAGGTCTATAAACCTTGGACCTCAAACTAAACCCTGAGAGCCCTGAAGAACAACTGAGGGACCCAATTTTGAGCCATAATAAATTACAGAACCAATGATGAACCAAATATTGACAGCATTGAGCAGACACCATATGTAGATCACCTTACATAAGTGCTTTGCAGTCTCTATCAAAAACACATCCTCAGGCTCGTTGAAAATTTCAGCATAAAAAAATACCATCAAAGTAAACTCTGGTAGAGAGATGCTAGTACAGAATGGAAAGAAAACCCAAAAAGTCAAGAAGTTTTCCATCACCTTTACACCACCTGGGTGCCAGGACTGGAAAAGTCTTGATGCGAGTCTTTCTGATATCATGGGGGTGGTGGGTTTAAAAAGAGACTGTAAACAGGGTGTAGAGTGGGGTGTGAAAGGGTCTTCAGGTGCTGGTCTCTTCATGGCTTTGTAGGCAAGCATCAGTGTTTTAGATCTGATGCTGGCAGTGACATGAAGCCAGTGTAAGGAACTCAGCAACGGAGTGGTGTGGAAGAACTTGGGAATATGTAGCTGCATTCTGGATCAGTTGCATCCCTATGACAAGGGACTGAACAAGCACCTGAGTGGCTTCTGTGGATAGAATTGGCCAGATACTACGAATATTGCAAAAGAGAAACCTGCATGACTGAGTCAGACTAGTAAAGGTAGGAGAGAAGGATAGTCCAGAACTACCCCTAGGATGCCAGATGGTGTGATCCAAGAGTTGTCTAGGGATCACAAACTCTTTAGTGATGTAGATCAGTTCAGCATTGCTGAGATTTAGTTTCAGCTAATGAGTTGTCATCCATGAAAAGATCAATGCAGAAACATGACTGGACGAGGGTGGCACGGTGGTGTAGTGGTTAGCACTGTCACCTCACAGCAGGAAGGTTCTGGGTTTGAGCCCAGTGGCCGACAGGGGCCTTTCTGTGTGGAGTTTGCATGTTCTCCCCGTGTCCGCGTGGATTTTCTCCGGGTGCTCCATTTTCCCCCACAGTCCAAAGACATGCAGGTTAGATTAATTGGTGGCTCTAAGTTGACCGTAGGTGTGAATGTGAGTCTGAATGATTGTTTGTCTCTGTGTGTCAGCCCTGTGATGATCTGATGACTTGTCCAGGGCGTACCCCACCTCTCACCCATAGTCAGCTGGGATAGGCTCCAGCTTGCCCATGAGCCTGCACAGGATAAGTGGTTATGGATAATGGATGGATGGATGGATGGATGGATGGATGGATGGATGGATGACTGAATGAGTTCCTTTCCACTTCAACAGAGAGGATTACCCCTGTAGTTAATTCCAAGGTTTGTTAGGATGGACAGGAGGAACCGAAGAAGCCTTTCAGATGAGGGGTGAAATGTCTTCAAGGGTTTCAAGCAAGTCCAGTTGCCATCTTTAGCACCTACAAACTACAGAGGGACCTTGTCCTGGAACCCAGCTAGAACCCCTGCTGAACTAAAAAGGATATGATAGCATGCCTTAAAGAACTAGAGCAATTGAATAATTCAGTATTTAGCCCTCAAACCTCAAGAACTCTAACAGGACCTAGCATTGAATTCTGAAGAACTTTAAACATGTAGAGGAACTTAGTACTGAGTTCTTAGAAATGACTAAACTCTACACAATGTTTTCAAGTACTATCAAACTGTTGGGGATCTAACAACTGAATAACTGTAGAACTACACATAGGACCAGGATGAACCCTGTCAGACATCTGAACTATAATGGGAACAGACTTTTGGTGTAGGCCAACACGGAGGATGTGACAATTAGCGCAAAATGAAGTCGACCCATATGTGTTGGGTATCCGGGAGCAGAAAGCAAGAGTTTTCAGAAAACTTTCAGTTGTAAAGTAGCAGAGAACATACTGGAGTTTTTAAAGATTTCATGCATCATGCACACATAACATGGAGGTCATGCATGGCTTCCATCAGCTTTCGGTTCGAAGATTTATAAACTACAGACACTATCAGGAGTAAGACTTATTGATAACAGATCATTATTACAACATTTTACACCCTTAGGGAGACCTTCTGATAGCAACCTGTCCAGGCTAGTGAGGGTGTAGAAAGCAAAAGATTACATGCAGTAACAGTATAAACCAGAACAATGTATGCAACCTTCACAGGAGGGAGAAAAGCAGAGTTTACTCACAACACGCCACTAACAGACATGAATGATAAGATTGAGTCATTTCCACGGCAGCAGAAAAGCAGGAACGTCAAAAAAACGTCAACACATTAATGTAGAAGAACGAATTCGACTTCCCTCATGGGTCTCATGGCATAGTACAACATTTTCATAAAAGGAATATTTTTGTTGGAATATTACACATTTCAGTCTAGAACATTTTAGGTTCTTTGTAGCTTTGGTGGAACCCTTCAAAGTTCTACTCAACTGAGTGCTACCAAAGGGTTCCAAGTCCAAACGAAACCCCAAAGAACCTTTTTTTTTCCTGAGAGTGTATAAACATATTGGACTGGACCCAGCTATAGACATGGAAGCGTCTGCATCATTATTACTACTTACATCGTTTGCATCCGCACTTCTTTATCGTTTTTGGGTCTGTGATGTCATCATGACAAGCTTTGCAGTAGTAAAGAGCTCTGAGAAGATGGAAAGACATCGATGCATCATTCAAGGACAAAATTAAATACTTTAACTGTTTTATGAGCTCCTAAAGAGAACATGGAACCCTTTCATAATAAATACGACACTTAATTCTTTAACAGTATCTGTCTCTTTAAAGTCCCTTTATACAGTAATGCACAGAGGACATCAGACGAGACATGTTAAACAGAGACATGGATAAAAGATGGATAAAACAGATAAATAAATTATGGACAGCACTGAGTAGCAGGCCCCTCCTAGAACTGCCACCTTATTGTGGTGGAGGGGTTTGTGTGCTTGAATGATCCTAGGAGCTATGTTGTCGGGGGCATTATGCCCCTGGTAGGGTTTCCCAAGGCAGACAGGTCCTAGGTGACAGGCCAGACCAAGAGCAGTTCACCAAAAACCCCCTATGGAGAAAAAATCCAGGACCGTGACGTCGCCCGGTAGGACGCAGCCGGGGCCCCACCCTGGAGCCAGGCCCGGGGTTGGGGCTCGTATGCGAGCGCTTGGTGGCCGGGCCTTTGCCCATGGGGCCCGGCCGGGCTCAGCCCGAAGAGGTGACGTGGGCCCGACCTCCTGTGGGTTCACCACCCACAGAGGTAGCAGTAGGGGTTTGGTGCAATGTGGATTGGGTGGCAGTCGAAGGCAGGGGCCTCGACGACCTGATCCCCGGACACAGCGGCTGGCTGTTGGGACATGGAATGTCACTTCGCTGGGGGGGAAGGAGCCTGAGCTTGTGCGGGAGGTTGAGAGGTACCGGCTAGAGATAGTCGGGCTCACCTCCACGCATAGCTTGAGCTCTGGAACCCAGCTCCTCGAGAGGGGCTGGACTTTCCACTTCTCTGGAGTCGCCCGTGGTGAGCGGCGGCGGGCTGGTGTGGGCTTGCTTATAGCTCCCCAGCTCAGCCGCCATGTGTTGGAGTTTACCCCAGTGAACGAGAGGGTCGCCTCTCTGCGCCTTCGGATTGGGGAGAGGGCTCTTGCTGTTGTTTGTGCCTACGGGCCAAATAGCAGTATAGAGTATCCGGCCTTCTTGGAGTCCCTGGGAGAGGTACTGAGGGGTGCTCAGACTGGGGACTCCATTGTGCTACTGGGGGACTTCAATGCTCACGTGGGCGACGACAGTGACACCTGGAGGGGCGTGGTTGGGAGGAACGGCTTCCCCGATCTGAACCCGAGTGGTGTTTTGTTATTGGACTTCTGTGCTAGTCACGGTTTGTCCATAACGAACACCATGTTCGAGCATAGGGGTGTCCATAAGTGCACATGGCACCAGGACACCTTAGGTCGGAGGTCGATGATCGACTTTGTAGTCGTTTCATCTGATCTCCGGCCCTATGTCTTGGACACTCGGGTGAAGAGAGGGGCTGAGCTGTCAACTGATCACCACCTGGTGGTGAGTTGGATCCGCTGGCGGAGGAGGAAGCTGGACAGACCTGGCAGGCCCAAACGTATGGTGAGGGTCTGCTGGGAACGTCTGGCCGAGCACTCTGTTGGGGAGGTCTTTAACTCCCACCTCCGGGAGAGCTTTTCCCAGCTTCCGAGGGAGACGGAGGACATTGAGTCTGAGTGGACCATGTTCTCTACCTCCATTGTGGACGCAGCTGTTCGGAGCTGTGGCCGCAAGATCTCCGGTGCCTGTCGTGGCGGCAATCCCCGAACCCGGTGGTGGACACCGGAAGTAAGGGATGCCGTCAAGCTGAAGAAGGAGTCCTATCGGGCCATGTTGACCTCCGGGACTCCTGAGGCAGCCGACGGGTATCGGCAGGCCAGGCGTGCTGCAGCTCGGGCAGTTGCGGAGGCAAAAACTCGGAACTGGGAGGAGTTCGGGGAGGCCATGGAGAAGGACTATCGGTCGGCCTCGAAGAAATTCTGGCAAACTGTCCGGCGCCTCAGGAGGGGGAAGCAGTACTCTGCCAACACTGTTTACAGTGCGGGTGGGGAGCTGTTGACCTCGACTGGGGACATTGTCGGGCGGTGGAAGGAATACTTTGAGGATCTCCTCAATCCCACCGTCATGTCTTCCACTGAGGAGACTGAGGCTGATGACTCAGAGGTGGACTCGTCCATTACCCAAGCCGAAGTCACTGAGGTGGTTTGCAAGCTCCTCGGTGGCAAGGCACCGGGGGTGGATGAGATCCGCCCTGAGTATCTCAAGTCTCTGGATGTTGTGGGGCTGTCTTGGTTGACACGCCTCTGCAGCATCGCGTGGCGGTCGGGGACAGTGCCTCTGGAGTGGCAGACTGGGGTGGTGGTCCCTCTTTTTAAGAAAGGGGACCGGAGAGTGTGCTCCAATTATAGGGGAATCACACTTCTCAGCCTCCCAGGGAAAGTTTACTCCAGGGTACTGGAGAGGAGAATTCGACCGATAGTCGAACCTTGGATCCAGGAGGAACAATGCGGTTTTCGTCCTGGTCGCGGAACACTGGACCAGCTCTATACCCTTCATAGGGTGCTCGAGGGTTCATGGGAGTTTGCCCAACCAGTCCACATGTGCTTTGTGGATCTGGAGAAGGCATTCGACCGTGTCCCCCGTGGTATTCTGTGGGGGGTGCTTCGGGAGTATGGGGTTCGGGGCTCTTTGCTAAGGGCTGTCCGGTCCCTGTACGAACGGAGCAGGAGTCTGGTTCGCATTGCCGGCAGTAAGTCAGACCTGTTCCCAGTGCATGTTGGACTCCGGCAGGGCTGCCCTTTGTCACCGGTTCTGTTCATAATTTTTATGGACAGAATTTCTAGGCGCAGCCAGGGGCCGGAAGGAATCCTGTTTGGGAACCACAGGATTTCATCTCTGCTTTTTGCGGATGATGTTGTCCTGTTGGCTTCTTCAAACCAGGACCTTCAGCATGCACTGGGGCGGTTTGCAGTCGAGTGTGAAGCGGCTGGGATGAGAATCAGCACCTCCAAGTCCGAGGCCATGGTTCTCGACCGGAAAAGGGTGGCTTGCCCTCTCCAGGTTGGTGGAGAAGTCCTGCCTCAAGTGGAGGAGTTTAAGTATCTCGGGATCTTGTTCACGAGTGAGGGAAGGATGGAGCGTGAGATCGACAGGCGGATCGGTGCAGCCTCCGCAGTGATGCGGTCGCTTTACCGGTCCGTCGTGGTGAAGAAGGAGCTGAGCCAAAAGGCGAAGCTCTCAATTTACCGGTCGATCTACGTTCCGACTCTCACCTATGGTCATGAGCTTTGGGTAATGACAGAAAGAACAAGATCGCGGATACAAGCGGCTGAAATGAGTTTCCTTCGCAGGGTGGCTGGGCGCTCCCTTAGAGATAGGGTGAGAAGCACAGTCACTCGGGAGGAGCTCGGAGTAGAGCCGCTGCTCCTCCACATCGAGAGGAACCAGCTGAGGTGGCTCGGGCATCTTTTTCGGATGCCTCCTGGACGCCTCCCTGGGGAGGTGTTCCAGGCATGTCCCCCTGGGAGGAGGCCCCGGGGAAGACCCAGGACACGCTGGAGGGATTATGTCTCTCGGCTGGCCTGGGAACGCCTCGGTGTTCTTCCCGAGGAGCTGGCCGAGGTGTCTGGGGAAAGGGAAGTTTGGGCTTCCATGCTTAGACTGCTGCCTCCGCGACCCGGTCCCGGATAAGCGGAAGAAGACGAGACGAGAGACGAGACTGAGTAGCAGGTGTAAGTGTAGCATGTGAACACTCAATTAGCTTGTCATTCAAACTGAGGGTACGTTCTCATTACAGAAGAGCATATCTGATTAACACAAACATTATTTTATTAATTAAAAAAAACAAAAATGGTGAATTAAAAGTGCAATAAGATCCTGTGCACTTCAGTTTACTATCATTAGCTCATCTGTCCATGAGGCTGATGAGCTGCTGCCATGGCGTGGCGTCCGTCGTCCACAATTCAGTTAAATCGTATCTCCTTTGAAAGAACTCATCACTCTGCACAAAACTTGGTTATTGTCACTTTTTTTGCTAACGATTTAGTAATTAGGCCACATTCACAAATTTTCCAGGCCTCTCACTAGAATTGTATCTCCTTTCTCGTCCAATTCCAGTTCTGATCGATGTTTTGGGTAGATCTTCCCTTGAGGAATAAAACTTGGTCATTTGTTTGTTGATTTTCCTGTTGTAAACAATTTGTTTACAACTTTGTTTATTTTCAGTTAAATCATGTCTCCTCCCTCAGCTCTCAATGGATTTCAGTTCTGATTGTTTTATTTGAAAGAACTCAACCTTCTGCACAACACTTGGTCATTGTATTGTCATTAGTAATTAGGTCAACTTAAAGAGTTTTGGGTGGCACGGTGGTGTAGTGGTTAGCGCTGTCGCCTCACAGCAAGAAGGTTCTGGGTTCGAGCCCAGCGGCCGACGAGGGCCTGTCTGTGTGGAGTTTGCATGTTCTCCCCGTGTCCGCGTGGGTTTCCTCTGGGTGCTCCAGTTTCCCCCACAGTCCAAAGACATGCAGGTTAGGTTAACTGGTGACTCTAAATTGACCGTAGGTGTGAATGTGAGTGCGAATGGTTGTTTGTCTCTATGTGTCAGCCCTGTGATGACCTGGCAACTTGTCCAGGGTGTATCCCGCCTCTCACCCCTAGCCACACATTAACATCTGCAAGACGGCCTACCCTGACAAGAATGAGTTCATCGAGAGACTCGAGGAAACTCTGTCCAAGAGTCAGGAAGAGAGTGCCGAGGATAAGTGGAACTTCATGCACAATGCCATCTATAATGCTGCGGTCCTAACCTACAGCAAGAAGGAGCGAAAAAATGCTGACTGGTTCGAGGCCAACATCCAAGAGATGGAGCCTGTAATCAAAGCAAAGCCCAGTGCTTTGGTCAACTACAAGTGTGACCCATCCAAGAGGAACTGGCAGGCATGGAAGGCAGCTCGATGCAAGGCCAAGCAAACAGCACGCAGCTGTGCGAATAACTACTGGCTGCAGCTGTCAGATAGCATTCAATAAGCTGCAGATACTGGAAACATCAGAGCCATGTACAAGGGCATCAAGCAGGCAATGGGTAAACGGACAAAGAAATCTACACCCCTGAAATCCAAGATGGGGATGATCATTACAGACCAGGAAAAGCAGTTCGTAAGATGGGTCGAACTCTACCTTGAGCTCTACTCCACAGAAAACTCAGTCTCCCAGGAAGCACTTGAAGCCAGTGAGGACCTGCCAGTCCTGGAGGAGCTGGACTCTGTGCCCACCATGGAAGATCTGAGCAAGGCCATCAATGCTCTGTCAAGTGGCAAAGTACCAGGCAATGATAATATTCCTCCAGAGGTTGTCAAGTGAGGAAAGCCAGCCCTGCTGGAACCACTCCATGAGCTTCTCTGTCTGTGCTGGAGAGACGGTAAGGTTCCCCAAGACATGCATAATGCCAAGATTGTCACGCTATACAAAAACAAGGGTGACCACAGCGACTGTAATAATTACCAGGGTATCTCTCTGCTGAACAGTGTGGGCAAGGTCTTCGCACACGTGGTTCTTATCTGCTTCCAAGTACTCGCCAACTGCATCTATCCAGAGTCCCAGTGCGGGTTCAGGACGAAGAGATCCACAGTTGACATGATGATCTCTGTATGTCAGCTCCAGGAGAAATGCCGAGAACAACAGATGCCACTTTACATTGTCTTCATTGATCTGACCGAAGCATTCGACCTTGTAAACAGAAGTGGTCTGTCCCAGCTGCTGAAGAAGATCGGCTGCCCCCCACAGTTGCTCAGCATCACTGCCTCCTTCCATGATGCCATGACGGGCACAGTCAGCTTTGATGGAGTGACATCAGAACCCTTCACTATCAAGAGCGGCATGAAGCAAGGATGCGTTCTTGCACCAACCTTGTTTGGCATTTTCTTCTCCCTGCTGTTGAACTATGCATTCAAAGATTCAGAAAAAGGGGTCTTCCTGCACACCAGAAGTGATTGGAAGCTCTTCAGTCTGTCTCGCCTGAAGGCCAAGACCAAGGTCCGCACAGTTCTCATTAGAGATGCGCTATTTGCAGATGACGCAGCCCTGATCTCTCACATCCAAGAAGACCTCCAGCTGCTGATTGACAGGTTCGCCCATGCATGTGTGATGTTTGGCTGACAATTAGCATAAAGAAGACCTACATCATGGGCCAGGACATTCCATCAATCAGCATCAATAACGAGGTTCTGGAGGTCACAGACCAATTCACCTACTTGGGGTCCACAGTTACCAGCAACCTGTCCCTTGATGCCGAAATTTCAAAGTGCATTGCCAAAACCGCTGCCATCGTGTCCAATCTGAGCAAAAGAGTGTGGGCTAACAGCCAGCTGTCAATGAACACCAAACTTATGGTGTACCAGGCATGTGTCCTGAGTACCCTGCTTTACGGCAGTGAATCTTGGACCACTTAAGTTAGACAGGAGCACCACCTGGAGAGTTTCCACCTCCATTGCCTTCGACATATCTTGGGCATTAAATGGCAGGACAAGGTATCCAACATAGCAGTGCTTCAGAGAGCAGGCTCCCTTAGCATACACCTCCTGCTCTGTCAGCATTGCCTGCGATAGCTAGGACACGTGCACCGCATGGAGGACAGCCAAATTCCTCAGACCCTCCTGTATGGGGAGCTAGCCACAGGACGCCATCCAACTGGTTGCCCCATGCTGCGGTTCAAGGACATTTGCAAGTGCAACATGAAACTGATAGACATCAACCCAGACAGGTAGGAGCAGTTTGCAGCTGCTGGTGTCACACTGTGAGAGAGGGCATCAGGAGGGGTGAGGAGAAGAGAAATCTACAACTGCAGATGAAGAGAGACCTGCGGAAGCAGAGACGACAGAACCAGACCATCAGTCAGCCATCCAACTTCATCTGCAACACTTGTGGCAGACTGCCATGCGAGGATCGGACTACTGAGCCACATCAGACACTGCTCTCAGCAAGTTTGAATCAATCAAGGGGCAACCATTGTCTCCCAAGACAGAAGGATGCCAACCCCACCTCTCACCCCTAGTCAGCTGGGATAGGCTCCAGCCTGCCCGCAACCCTATACAGGATAACTGGCTACAGATAATGGATGGATTAACAAGTTTTGGGACTTCTCATTAGAATTGTACCTCCTCTCTTATTTACAGTGGTGCTTGAAAGTTTGTGAACCCTTTAGAATGTTCTATATTTCTGCATAAATATGACCTAAAACATCATCAGATTTTCACACAAGTCCTAAAAGTAGATAAAGAGAGCCCAGTTAAACAAATGAAACAAAAATATTAGACTTGGTCATTTATTTATTGAGGAAAATGATTCAATATTACATATCTGTGAGTGGCAAAAGTATGTGAACCTCTAGGATTAGCAGTTAATTTGAAGGTGAAATTAGAGTCAGGTATTTTCAATTAATGGGATGACAATCAGGTGTGAGTGGGCACCCTGTTTTATTTAAAGAACAGGGATCTATCAAAGTCTGATCTTCACAACACATGTTTGTTGAAGTGTATCATGGCACAAACAAAGGAGATTTCTGAGGACTTCAGAAAGAGCGTTGTTGATGCTCATCAGGCTGGAAAAGGTTACAAAACCATCTCTAAAGAGTTTGGACTCCACCAATCCACAGTCAGACAGATTGTGGACAAATGGAGGAAATTCAAGACCATTGTTACCCTCCCCAGGAGTGGTCGAACAACAAAGATCACTCCAAGAACAAGGCGTGTAATAGTCGGCAAGGTCACAAAGGACCCCAGGGTAACTTCTAAGCAACTGAAGGCCTCTTTCACATTGGCTAATGTTAATGTTCATGAGTCCACCATCAGGAGAACACTGAACAACAATGGTGTGCATGGCAGGGTTGCAAGGAGAAAGCCACTGCTCTCCAAAAAGAACATTGCTGCTCGTCTGCAGTTTGCTAAAGATCATGTGGACAAGCCAGAAGTCTATTAGAAAAATATTTTGTGGACGGATGAGACCAAAATAGAACTTTTTTGCTTTAAATGAGAAGCGTTATGTTTGGAGAAAGGAAAACACTGCATTCCAGCATAAGAACCTTATCCCATCTGTGAAACATGGTGGTGGTAGTATCATGGTTTGGGCCTGTTTTGCAGCATCTGGGCCAAGATGGCTTGCCATCATTGATGGAACAATGAATTCTGAATTATACCAGCGAATTCTAAAGGAAAATGTCAGGACATCTGTCCATGAACTGAATCTCAAGAGAAGGTGGGTCATGCAGCAAGACAACGACCCTAAGCACACAAGTTGTTCTACCAAAGAATGATTAAAGAAGAATAAAGTTAATGTTTTGGAATGGCCAAGTCAAAGTCCTGACCTTAATCCAATCAAAATGTTGTGGAAGGACCTGAAGTGAGCAGTTCATGTGAGGAAACCCACCAACATCCCAGAGTTGAAGCTGTTCTGTACGGAGGAACAGGCTAAAATTCCTCCAAGCCGGTGTGCAGGACTGATCAACAGTTACTGGAAATGTTTAGTTGCAGTTATTGCTGCACAAGGGGGTCACACCAGATACTGAAAGCAAAGGTTCACATACTTTTGCCACTCGCAGATATGTAATATTGGATCATTTTTCTCCATAAATAAATGACAAAGTATAATATTTTTGTCTCATTTGTTTAACTGGGGTCCTCTTTATCTACTTTTAGGACTTGTGTGAAACTCTGATGATGTTTTAGGTCATATTTATGCAGAAATATCGAAAATTCTAAAGGGTTCACAAACTTTCAAGCACCACTGTATCATGTGAATTCAGTTCTGATGGATGTTTTGGGTTGATCTTCGCTCAGGGAACAAAGTTTAGCCCTTTGTTGATATTCCTGTTGTAAACAGTTTTTCGTGGAGGTTGGTCCTCTCTCACACTGTCACATTTCAGTTCTGTTTGATGTTTTGGTCGTCAGGGTTATTTTGATGGCAGGCCAGATGAGCTCCTACGCCCTTGACATTCGGGTGCAATTTAGTGGCTTCATTATTAATGAAATGCGCTGGATCAAGTCCTATTCTGTGCACTGCTGAAGAGCGAGTGTGGATTATTGATAAATATTGATAAATAAAGCCCAGTGATTAGTGTGATAATTATAACTAGAACTATTCATGCAGCAGTCTATATCCAAGACTCCTATTAGATTTATTTCAGTGCTCGCCATCTTCTGAAATTCCATCAGACATACATTTGAGAGCAGTCTGCATTTTCTTTCTGTGATTTTATTATGAGATTAAAGCTGCGTGTTCATGTTTAAAGGTCATCTTGGACACTTTTACTCAAGAAAAATCTGGCAACCTTAATGTGGAGTTCAGAATCTCATCAGTACCTCTTTACTTCTTTGGCATCGCTGGCAATAAAGAACCCCAAAGTTCCTTCCTGCATCTTCATATGATTACCTGGGTTAATAACCGTACTACAACACACACACACACACACACACACACACGTTAGTGCACACCATAAGAAAGAAAGACTTATGCATAGATGTAGACATATTCACTAATGTTAACATCTCATCTCATCATCTCTAGTAGCTTTATCCTGTTCTATTGATTTAAATGATTTAGTGTGTAAAATAATGCAGCACTGACCTGCTCTCTCTCTGATCAGATTTATACTCGATGGCGATCAGGAGCAGCTTCAGCTTCACATAACACAACCTGAAAGGAAATAACATGTACTATGTACAGGAAGTGGATGTGTGTGCAAATAGAACAGAAAAACTTTCCTTTCTGGATCATAAAGTGTCATAATAATAATAATAATAATACTTACTCACACACCATGGGGAACGATAAACCCACAAAGGCACTGGACAGATACTCAGTGTACATTTCATTAGCTACTCCTTCCAGGTAATACTTCTGCCACGTGTCCTCTTCAATCTATGAATGGAGCACAATTAAGGAATTAAAGACACAAAGGTGTTGATAAGTTTTCTTTAGTATAAACACGCAGGTGATGATAGAAAATCACGCACACTGATTGGTCGAGAGATTCGGACTATTTCTCAATAATCACCCCAAACAACTCGGCAAAATGGCGGCCAATCGCGTCATCACCGTAGGTAAGGAAGAATTACAAATGATGCAAGAAAATGCTGTTCCTAAAAGCACTAAAGATGCTCTGAAGTTTGGTCTAAAACTATTCAAAGGCAGAGGGGAAGCATCAGGGCCTTGTAGGCGTTCAGAGAATCCCAAACATATCAGCATTTCCAAATGTGATACAGTATTTAGTTTCTTTCATAATTTCATTATGCTCTTCTAATTTGGCCTCATTTTCTATCAAAGGTGCTTCAGAAATGAAAGGGTTAGTGTCCTGAAAACATTAAAATCGAGTTCTCCAATGAGATTGTTCTGTTTGTTGTCTTTAGGCTGAAAAGAGTTTAGAGCTGCTCACTCATTGGTTAGGACTTCATTACCGGGACAGAAGGCCATGGCAGTGTACGTTTATGTAGGAAGTGACAGATTAACCAATTAACCAATCAGATTTTGATTTATAGTGGGAGGGAACAAAACTTTAATCGCCCTCGGCCTTCTCGAAGGCCAGCACGAGTTTCACCGCGAGTTGTTCATCAGTAGTGTTAGCAAATGCTAATAAAGTGGTCAAGCCAGTGCTGTCGAGAGCAAGTAGCGCAGGCTAACGACCAAGAAACTAAGATTTCTGTCTCCAGACTCTTCCACGCTGCACGCTCGCCACAGTATTTTTCACTCAGACTTAAGGATTCATTTCCCTGTGGAATTTACTGAGTTACTTTTAAAATCAACATCGACAGCTCCACACAACAGAGCGGCCTGGCAGCCTGCCGCTAATCCCTTACAAAATCCTTCACCCTGTTGCTTTTCTGGTGTCTGGCTAAGTTTTGGCTGAGTACAAGTCCCAGCTCTAATAGTAACGACTCAACACTATTCAAAGGGAAGGTGCAATTTATTTTATTGATTTCAAAACAAAGTATTTTATGTGACTTGGTGTAGATAAGTGACAAGTCTGCACCGCAAAGTTATTACCTTTGCATGCTGCTTTTGAATAAACGATTTTTCAAAGTACGATACAGGTGGTGTAGTGGTTAACGCCGTCACCTCACAGCAAGAAGGTCCGGGTTCGAGCCCCGTGGCTGGCGAGGGCCTTTCTGTGTGGAGTTTGCATGTTCTCCCCGTGTCCGCATGGGTTTCCTCCGGGTGCTCCGGTTTCCCCCACAGTCCAAAGACATGCAGGTTAGGTTAACTGGTGACTCTAAATTGACCATAGGTGTGAATGGTTGTCTGTGTCTAATGGCCCTTTTCCACTACCCTTTTTCAGCTCACTTCAGCCCGACACGGCTCGCGTTTCGACTACCAAAGAACAGCACGACTCGGCTCGCTTCAGCCCTGCTTAGCCCCTAAAACTCGCACCGTTTTGGAGTGGGGCTGAAGCGAGCCAAAGCAAGCCGAGTGAGGCTGGGGGCGTGAGCAGACACTCCCCTGTGCACTGATTGGTGAGGAGGAGTGTCCTCACATGCCCACACACGCCCCGCGAGCGCGCTGGGATCTGTAAACACCGCAAACCCGGAAGAAGAATAATTACGAATTACGAGAATTTCTGAAGCCTTATGCGCCTCGCCTCATCTATACGCTCTTGCCAGTATCTGTTGGCGTTGTCGGTGACAACAAGCCACAGAACCAAGACCAGCAACACTAACGACACCATGTCCTCCATGTTTATTGTTTACTATTCGGGTCGTGAGACTACCGCTTAAAAGATCACTGATGTCACTGTTTGCGCTGCTTAACGACATCACGTGACGTCCACCCACTTTCGCTAACTCCACCCAATGTGTCCACCCACTTCCAGCCAGCACGGTTCAGCGCGGTTGTAGTCGAAATGCAACTTCAATAGCCCCGCTCAGCTCGACTCAGCCCAACTCAGCACGGCACGGCTCAGCCGCGTTTGTAGTGGAAAAGCAGCATATGTGTCAGCCCTGTGATGACCTGGCAACTTGTCCAGGGTGAACCCCGCCTTTCACCCGTAGTCAGCTGGGATAGGATCCAGCTCGCCTGCGACCCTGCACAGGATAAGTGGTTACGGATAATGGATGGACGGATATATTTTTATTTTATTTTTTAATGATTGCCTATGTATTTATACTAAAACAATTATCTGCCTCAAGCTCAGTGAATAATCACCTCGACCTCATCTCGATTATTATTCACCGATATTCACCTCACCTTTGACGAATAATTGTTAAATAACAGCAGCTCTGACAGTAGCACAGGCTCATATTAATGCACTCATTCCAATATGTTATTGTTTCTATAGTAACAGCAGATGCTCCAATGATAATAAACAGATTAAAAAAAATTGTTGATACGGTGAAGTTTTCCTTCAGGAGAAATAGTGTTTGTGTTTAAGTGACATTTCTGGAAGGAGTCTCCAGTGTCAGCACTCTGTAACAGTCAGGGGTGAAGCTGGAACTTTTTAATTTTCCTGACATCTTCAGAACAGAGGAGGAGTTTACACTTCTTATGATTCTTTGCGGTTTCTATGGTAACAAGCTGCGTATTGTTTTTGTCTGTCGATGGAACTACTGTTTATAGCTGCTATAACAAGTGACAACAGGGAATATCTCGGTTCCCTGACGATCCACAACATTAAATCTAACAATAAAGAGATTCAAACATGATATGTTACAAAATCTGTACTTGTTTGTAAATCGATGTGGATGTAGAGGAATAAAACACTGCTGGTGTTATACAAGTGACGTGTGCTGGATTGTTGATTACCTTAATGTACGACCTCATGGAGAAGAGATTAGCCAGCATGGTGGAGAGCCCCTGCGCTAAGCAGCTCTGAGCGATGAAGCCCAGCTTCAGTTCTGCCAGACAAATCGCATCATCACCTTCCTTCCAGTTCCAGCTCGGGATGTTCAACAGATGAGCCTTCAACCGGGAAACACACACAACCGGAAACGTACTTATCCATCACCATCACGACTCATCTGAACGATCTAATAAAACACTTTTCAGAGTTATACGAGCACAACACCTCCTGGTATTGGACCATGTGACTGTAGCCTACGGTCTTCTTTTTATTCCTAGTCCAGTCTCTGTGTTGTGTGAACACGACCTTTCTTACCTTATTGTGATACTGCAGCATCTGTGTGATGATCCGGATCTTTGGATGGTAGTTTTTAATAGATATCACTCTGTTGGGAGAAAAAAAAAAAAAAACAAGAAAGATTTTTCACTGCTGGAAACAAAAAAACCCCAAAAACCATTCCCTCGAGGTGCAGAAGCGTGTCGTACCTCATGATGTTGGACGCGTCCTCAGCGTCGGGGTCTGCGCAGTATTTATTGGCTAAAATTAAACACGCATCTGCTGATTCAACCTATAAAGCAAATACAAAAAATAAATGTAAGCACACACACACCATCCGGCACTGAAGGCCTTATACTCACACACACTCATTAATGAAGCTTGTCGGGGATTTAGTTTAAAAGAAAGTCGCACCTTGACTCGGGCCAGATCGTGCGGATTTAGGACGGAGCCCTGGTAGAACTCTACCTGAGTGAAGTGGCGCTTGAACAAGGCTTCCAACTCAAGATTAGGGGAAATACTGCAACGAGAAAGTAAAATTAAATAAAAACACAACATCTTAAATTTAATTAAAGCTAAAGACTAGATTCTTTAGACATTTAGATAAAATGACAAAGATTTATACTTCAGCAAGCTGTGATCAATTACAGAAGCTGAGAACGGCCGTGCTTACTGTCGAATTTAACGCCATGTTCTCATGATGACAATTTAATCATGTTTTTCCATTCATTACCTGTCAATAATGAATGAAAGAAAAAATAAGTAAATGAGATCGTCAATGACGGTGTAGCTCATTCCAGCCCCGTCTAGTCCAGAAGGAACGATCTAAAGTGGGCCACCTTGCGTTAATAAATGCTGTAAGCTATATACACTATATATATATATATATATATATATATATATATATATATATAAGCGATATCCACCCTAGGAATCCCGACCTATTTACCAGAAAGAATCCAAAACAGCGAGGAATTGACCGAGAAGTGATTTTTGTTGAACTGCTCATTAAGGCTTAATTAGTCCATAACTTCATTAATAATTGTAATGAAGCAAATCTGGGTAGAAGTTATATGCACCCTAGGTCCCCCTACCTTCATACCAGAAAGAATCAAAATCGGTGAAGAACTGACGGAGAAGAAGTGATTTGTATGGAAACTGCTCGTTAGAGATTAATTACTCCATATCTTCATTATTAAATGCAATTATGAAAATTTGGGTAGAAGCTGTATGCACCCCAGGCAGACCCACCTTCCTGCCAAAAAGAATAAAAATCAGTGAAGAATTGAGGGAGAAGAAGCGATTTTTGTGAAATGTGGACGACGCCAGACAACATGATGGCATAAACTCATCACCTGTCAGCCGGATGAGCTAATAAATAAATTAATAAATAAATAAGAATTATATTAATTTAAAAAGAAAACTATAAACAAATATTACTTAATATTATTTAATCAGTAATTTAATTTCATCACAAGAAAACGGCATTAAAAGTAAATTTCACAAACATGAACGTTCTCGGCTTCCGTAGTGAATTTATATCTGACTTCCCTTATAAAATTACAAAAAGAGTCCATGGCATAAAATAAAATGAATGTTTAAATAAACAAGCCTTAAAATGATCATTTAGGTGATGAAATGTAATGGATTTCTTATTAAATGAATTAATTAACCTATTTGCATTGACTCCGCCCTCTAAGGCTTTTTTATTATTATTATTATTTATTTGAAGGCATTTCCAAAAAATAAATGTTCTTTTATTTGTGCAAATAAGGCTTTTAATTCCTTAAAATGTGCAAAATGTCTCGGTCTTTGAGGATGATGTGAAATATTAATTTCACCCTGATTTGAAAATGAAATACTAATTTAAATGATTTAATCAAGTGCTGAAGTAAAGTGCTGTGACAATTTTTTTAATTTATAGATATCTACAATATGAGAAATCTCTCTGTAATAGCTTTCTAATTAAGGCAGATTTGCCGAACATAGGACGTAAAACTGAATATAAAGAACGAGTTAAAAAAAAAAAAAACACTACACAGTGATGTGACTCTCGTTAGTGAAGTTTATCAGGTTTATAAATGAGATTATTATTGTATTTACATCATAATGACACAAATGGACAACAAGCCTTTTTGAGTGGGCGGAGCTTAAATCCTTCATCATAGCTTTGGTGAAAACTAAGCATCATGACACAGAGTGGAATCGTGATATAAACCGTGCATTATCTGATTCGCTTCCCTCACTCCTCATGTCCAGTGGTGATAAAACGCAGTGCACTTACTTATGGAGAAAAACAATTTCTACATTGACATCATCCCTGTCCTTGTGAAGGAAGTCTTTGAGGAAGTTGGAGACACTTTCCAGAGTGATGTGACCGCACACAACAATATGCCTGAAAATATCAAACACACAAAACTCATCAAGCAGCAGGAAAAGCACCAGCAGGCAGGAAGCGATCAGTGTACGACAACTTCCTGTGTGGTTAAACCTCACGCTGGTGAACATGTTCCAGTTTTATTGGAGGATCATTAAGTTTAATTATTCATGTTGTAATTAAAGCTCAGTGAGAACGCCGCTCTGCGAGTCCTGCTTTAAAGAAGGGGCTGTCTGCTGTAGTCGGACACGCCCACTCTCATCAGGTTACGTTCCTTTATCATTTTATTGGCTGTACAGCTCTCTAATAGAATACTTACCCTCTTACTTTCATCCACGAGCAGAATGATGGAGATACGTTCAGAGAGACGCCCGAACACAGCCTTCATTAACACACGGGGGGTCAGATGAGGATCAGGTCCCGCCCCTTCAGACTAACACACACCCATAAGGCCTCCAGGTATTGGTGAAACTGGTGTGAATGGATTTGAGTGGATTTATTTCTCTCTCTCTCTCTAAAGTGAATCTGCTGATGAACCTCTCATCTCTGAAATAGATTTTCAGTTTCGGTCTGATTTATGACTGAGAGATGTTTCAGATGGCTTTCTGCTGCTTCGCTTCCATAAACTCCACACACTTACACAACTCTTCATGGGAGACAGTAACACAGCAGCACCCCATACACCAGCAAATAAAACCACAGAACACACGTGTCCAAACATCTGTCCACTCTGAGGGATCTTATTTACATCATCAGATTAAAGAAAGCAATGAAACATCCAGAATTTATTCATCAATTAAGAATAAAGATTTTAAACGGCCGTTTTAATAAGAGTCGCAGGTTTATATACAGTGGGGCAAAAAAGTATTTAGTCAGCCACCAATTGTGCAAGTTCTCCCACTTAAAAAGATGAGAGAGGCCTGTAATTTTCATCATAGGTACACTTCAACTATGAGAGACAGAATGGGGGGAAAGAATCCAGGAAATCACATTGTAGGATTTTTAATGAATTAATTGGTAAATTCCTCGGTAAAATAAGTATTTGGTCACCTACAAACAAGCAAGATTTCTGGCTCTCACAGACCTGTAACAACTTCTTTAAGAGGCTCCTCTGTCCTCCACTCGTTACCTGTATTAATGGCACCTGTTTGAACTCGTTATCAGTATAAAAGACACCTGTCCACAACCTCAAACAGTCACACTCCAAACTCCACTATGGCCAAGACCAAAGAGCTGTCAAAGGACACCAGAAACAAAATTGTAGACCTGCACCAGGCTGGGAAGACTGAATCTGCAATAGGTAAGCAGCTTGGTGTGAAGAAATCAACTGTGGGAGCAATTATTAGAAAATGGAAAACATACAAGACCACTGATAATCTCCCTCGATCTGGGGCTCCACACAAGATCTCACCCCGTGGGGTCAAAATGATCACAAGAACGGTGAGCAAAAATCCCAGAACCACACGGGGGGACCTAGTGAATGACCTGCAGAGAGCTGGGACCAAAGTAACAAAGGCTACCATCAGTAACACACTACGCCGCCAGGGACTCAAATCCTGCAGTGCCAGACGTGTCCCCCTGCTTAAGCCAGTACATGTCCAGGCCCATCTGAAGTTTGCTAGAGAGCATTTGGATGATCCAGAAGAGGATTGGGAGAATGTCATATGGTCAGATGAAACCAAAATAGAACTTTTTGGTAAAAACTCAACTTGTCGTGTTTGGAGGAGAAAGAATGCTGAGTTGCATCCAAAGAACACCATACCTACTGTGAAGCATGGGGGTGGAAACATCATGCTTTGGGGCTGTTTTTCTGCAAAGGGACCAGGATGACTGATCCGTGTAAAGGAAAGAATGAATGGGGCCATGTATCGTGAGATTTTGAGTGAAAACCTCCTTCCATCAGCAAGGGCATTGAAGATGAAACGTGGCTGGGTCTTTCAGCATGACAATGATCCCAAACACACTGCCCGGGCAAAGAAGGAGTGGCTTTGTAAGAAGCGTTTCAAGGTCCTGGAGTGGCCTAGCCAGTCTCCAGATCTCAACCCCATAGAAAATCTTTGGAGGGAGTTGAAAGTCCGTGTTGCCCAGCGACAGCCCCAAAACATCACTGCTCTAGAGGAGATCTGCATGGAGGAATGGGCCAAAATACCAGCAACAGTGTGTGAAAACCTTGCGAAGACTTACAGAAAACGTTTGACCTCTGTCATTGCCAACAAAGGGTATATAACAAAGTATTGAGATGAACTTTTGTTATTGACCAAATACTTATTTTCCACCATAATTTGCAAATAAATTCTTTAAAAATCAGGCAATGTGATTTTCTGGATTTTTTTTTCTCATTCTGTCTCTCATAGTTGAAGTGTACCTATGATGAAAATTACAGGCCTCTCTCATCTTTTTAAGTGGGAGAACTTGCACAATTGGTGACTGACTAAATACTTTTTTGCCCCACTGTAGGATATTACACCGTGGTGTAAAGATATGAAGTTTATATTTGAGTGGTGAATATATTCACAAGTGAGTGAAAATATTTACAAAACACGAAGATAAACTTCAGATCTTCGCACCACCATGTAATGTTCTTTATATTATATGGACGCATCCACACACACACACACAAAAAAAAAAATTAATCAAAAGAATTTAAATTTTGAAGCAGTTCGCCATTTTGATAACGCGCGTCTAGTCAGCAGGAAAACACCGAGAGTGACGTCATCAGAGTGAAATATCAGGGATTATTATCCACACAGGACACTTTTTCAATGGAATAAAAATGTGTTCTATTCCCTTCTAGCAGGTTCCATTCAGTTGGTTTGATAGCATGCAATCTTGTTAGCGTATCGCTTATCCTATGTGTATTACATCACTCTACCCAATGGAGAATGAGCGTTGAATATGGTTTATGATGTTGCATGGTTGTCAAGACATGATGTCACATGTCGGAGACGTAAAACTTCCACACTAGCGAGCAACTGTGGCAATTTGTAAACAAACATGGCTGCCAGGTTTGCTTCATTAAATATGGAAGATTTTGAGAGAATTTTGAAAGAGAAAGACGCGTTGAACACCTGAAAGGAATGTGTATGAAAAAAAATAAAAATAATAATATTGCCTGGCTTTGTTTCGTGGTCTATCAGATATATTCCATTCAGCTACTTGTCTTCGACTCGTTCAGTATCATGCTCGCTGAATGAAATATATCTGATAGACCACGAAAAAAAGCCAGACAATATTATTTAGTCAAGTTTATTTGTACAGCGCTTTTAACAGTAAACATTGTCGCAAAGCAGCTTTACAGAATTTGAACGACTTAAAACATGAGCTAATTTTATCCCTAATCTATCCCCAATGATGAAGCCTGTGGCGACGGTGGCAAGGAAAAACTCCCTCAGACGACATGAGGAAGAAACCTCGAGAGGAACCAGACTCAAAAGGGAACCCATCCTCATTTGGGCAACAACAGACAGCATGACTATAACATTAACAGCTTTAACATGAAGACAGTTTCGTTGATTTAACCTTCATCCTACCAAGTGAGGTCCATCTGGACCCCGCACCTATATATTTGTTTGCCATTTTAAAAATATGTGACATACTGCCTCACCGTTTTATGAATTTGTCGGAATTTATGTCTTAATTAAAACACTAAAGCACTGGAAGATCAGCTTCTTGCATTGTGAAGGTATAATTAATTTGTTACTGGGGTCCAACCGGACCCCAGAGTAAAGTTTATCTGTCTTTCATTTTATAATTGAATAGCACACTGGAAGTTAACTTCTTTTTGGTTGTTTCAGATTCATAATGGCTAACAGACAAAGACAAGCGAGATACACAGCAGCAGAGGCCTTAAGGCAGATTCTGAACGCAAACAATGACTCTGAGGACAGTGACTTTAGTGACTTATCGGGATCCGAGGCAGATCACATCTCTGAAGCCTCAGATCTAAGTGACACTGAAGTAGTAGTTCAGCAGCAAGTATGGTACATGCAGAAGAAAACAGACCCACTGATCAAAATCCAGAAGAAATGGGGAACCATGGTGCGGCAGCTGCTCCAAACAAAAGCCCGAAATTATTTCACAATTACTTTTTTGTTTTAAATTCTGTAAGAAAAGACCCAAGTTGTAATCCAGAATGTTTTACAGCTGCATGAGCTGCAAAAATCATGTATATAATGCCAAATTTTTTTTGTGGCGCTATAATTTGCTACATGTATGCTAGTTATTGCAATATTATTGCAATGTTATTGCATTTATAATACATCATTGATATTCAGCCATAGTGGATTTTGTTCTTCAATAAAGTTATGTCTGTTTGCTGCACTGAATTGGTTCTTACTGCATTGATTTGAAGGTATTCCCTCCTGGGGTCCGTACGGACCCCGCCTGGTAGTTTGTGTATGTAAAATTGGCTGGTAGGATGAAGGTTAAATACGTCACTCAGATCCGCGATGGATTTCGTATGAAAAATGCGAGTTTTTCAACACGAGAAGATAAACTTCACATCTTCAAGTCAGCGTGTGATTTTCTTTTTATTATATTGTAGCGCGTATAGAGTGTGGGTGGAGCACAGAGGACGGCAGGACAGCGTTTGGAGGCAGACAAGGTGATTTATTCTGATAACTTTTCAGTCTCAAAATCTTAACTATACGTTTATTCATTCACACACACAGTCGTCTGGTCCCGGGTTGCGCTCCCTCTCCTCTCTCTCTGCCTCCTTAAATAGGGAGCGGTTACTGGGAAAACACACACACAAACACAGGTTAATTATCCTCAGGTGTCGCGATTCTGCCACTCACCTTCCCCGGCTCCACCCTCCTGTCACAGACCGGCGCTTGACCACGCCCCCGCTGCCACATACCCCCACCGCCCGACTCAGGCCGGGCGCTCGTCCGGCCGGCAGCCGACTCCCCCCCCCCTCGACGGGAGAGGAAGTCCGCCACGACCATCTGCGCCCCCGGCCTGTGGACCACCTTGAAGTTGAAGGGTTGGAGTGCCAGATACCAACGGGTGATCCGCGCGTTGGCATCCTTCATGCGGTGGAGCCACTGGAGGGGCGCGTGGTCCGAACAGAGAGTGAAAGAGCGCCCCAGCAGGTAGTAACGGAGGGCGAGGACCGCCCACTTAATCGCCAGGCACTCTTTTTCAATGGTGCTGTAGCGCCCCTCACGCACCGACAGCTTCCGGCTGATATACAGGACTGGGCGGTCCTCCCCCTCCACCTGCTGGGACAAAACGGCCCCCAGCCCTCTGTCCGACGCATCGGTCTGCAACACAAAAGGGAGAGAGAAGTCAGGGGAGTGTAAAAGTGGCCCCCCACACAGTGCAGCCTTTACCTCAGAGAAAGCCCGCTGGCACTGCTCCGTCCACTGGACCGGATCTGGCGCCCCCTTTTTAGTGAGGTCAGTCAGCGGGCTGGTGACGTCCGAATAATTAGGTATAAACCTACGATACCGTACTTCCACCCGCCCAATCGCACACTTCTTCGGGTTGGCAGTGAGTCCCGCCCGCCTCAGCGACCTAAGGACGGCCCTCAGGTGTTGTAGGTGCCGCTGCCAATCATTACTATAAATGATGATATCATCTAGGTAAGCGGCGGCATAGGTGGCGTGGGGCCGGAGGACCCTGTCCATCAGCCGCTGAAACGTAGCGGGCGCCCCAAACAGCCCAAAAGGAAGTGTGACGAACTGGTGTAAGCCGAACGGTGTGGAAAAGGCCGTTTTTTCCCGGGATAATGGAGTCAAGGGGATCTGCCAATATCCCTTCGTCAAATCCAGTGTCGAGTAAAAGCGAGCCGTGCCTAGTCGATCGAGCAGCTCATCAATACGAGGCATTGGGTACGCATCAAATTTAGACACCGCGTTGACTTTTCTATAGTCCACACAGAACCGGACCGAGCCGTCGGCCTTGGGAACCAAGACCACCGGGCTGCTCCAGTCACTGTGGGACTCCTCGACGATGCCCATTTCGAGCATGGCCTGAAGTTCTTCCCGAACCACCTTTTTTTTGTGTTCGGGTAATCTATAAGGACGGCTCCGCACTACCACCCCCGGGGGCGTCTCTATGTGGTGTTCTATGAGGTTAGTGCGACCGGGCAGGGGCGAGAACACATCCGAAAACTCGGCCTGCAACTGGGCGACCTCCGTGAGTTGGGTCGGGGAGAGGTGGTCTCCACAGGGGACCGGAGAGGTACGCGATGCCAATGACCCTTTTTGGACCTCCGGCCCCAGCTCCGCCTTCTCCGGAACTACCGACACCAACGCCACGGGGACCTCCTCGTTCCAAAGTTTCAGCAGATTGAGGTGGTAGATCTGTAGTGCCCCCCCCCTGTCCGTTTGCCTAACCTCATAGTCGACGTCCCCGACTCGCCGTGTGACCTCAAAGGGCCCTTGCCACTTGGCGATTAATTTGGAGCTCGACGTGGGCAACAGGACGAGTACCTTATCTCCCGGAGTGAACTCTCTAAGGCGCGTGCCCTTGTTGTACAGGCGGGCTTGCCGTTCCTGGGCCTGCCGCAAATTCTCCTGAGTTAGGTGGGTGAGAGTGTGGAGTTTTGCGCGCAGATCCATAACGTACTGAATTTCGTTTTTGCTCGGTGAAGGTCCCTCCTCCCAATTTTCCCGCAGTACATCTAAGATGCCGCGCGGCTTACGCCCATATAATAATTCAAACGGGGAGAACCCCGTGGAGGCTTGGGGGACCTCTCGCACTGCAAACAACAAGGGTTCGAGCCACTTATCCCAGTTACGTGCGTCCTCACTTACGAATTTTTTGATAATATTCTTGAGGGTGCGGTTGAACCGTTCAACTAAACCGTCCGTCTGTGGGTGATAAACGCTGGTGCGGATCGGCTTAATACCCAGTAGCCCATACAGTTCGCTCAGTGTTCGTGACATAAACGAGGTGCCCTGGTCAGTCAGAATCTCTTTCGGGATTCCAACCCGGGAGATAACGTGGAAGAGGGCCTCCGCAATACTGCGTGCTGAGATATTGCGAAGAGGCACCGCTTCCGGGTATCGCGTTGCATAGTCCACCAGAACCAATATAAAGCGGTACCCTCGTGTTGACCGATCTAATGGCCCGACGAGATCCATCCCAATCCTTTCGAACGGGGTCTCGATTAATGGTAGGGGGCGCAAGGGCGCTTTTGGAATGGCCGCTGGATTTACTAACTGGCATTCGCGGCACGCCGTACACCACTTACGGACGTCGCCGCGAATCCCCGGCCAATAGAACCGGGCCATTATCCGGGCGAGTGTCTTATCTTGCCCGAGGTGTCCAGCCATGGGATTAAAGTGAGCCGCCTGAAATACCAATTCCCGGCGGCTCTTTGGAATTAGCAATTGGGTGACTCGCTCTTTCGTCTGAGTGTCCTGCGTCACTCGGTATAACCTATCCTTCAAAATGGCAAAATAGGGGAAGGACGGGGTGGCGCCCGGCGGGAGCGTCTGACCATCGATTACTCTCACTTGGTCAAACGCGTGTCGCAGAGTCTCGTCTCGCGATTGTTCCAGTGGGAAATCCGCGAGGGATTCCCCAATAGAAAGAGGAGGGGCCGGTGGCTCCTCACTCTGTCGCGGAGATGACGTAGATGGCTCTGCGACCGCAGCTCCAGCCAAAGCGACACCGGGACCCTCCCCTGTTAACCGGCAGGACCCACTCTTTATTAGGCGTGCCATTAAACCCCGAAATCCCGGCCAATCAGTCCCCAAGATCAAAGAGTGGGTAAGGCGAGGATTAACCGCCGCCTTCACTATCGATTTCTCCCCTCTGAAATGTATGTGGACCAACACCAACGGGTAGCTGTGAATATCCCCGTGCACACACAACACCTTCACCCCTTGTGCTCCCCCCAATGCCTCGCCTTGCACCAGGCTTTGGCGGATTGAGGTCTGATTGCAACCTGAATCCACCAACGCCTGATATGTAGCCCCTTGTACACTTACCGGTATGCGATACGCTCCGGCCCGATCGAGGGCAGCCTCTGGCGCGTCGGGGATCCGCACCACCGCCCCCACTTCCATCGCTGCACACTGTTGCTGCAGGTGGCCCGGATCCCCGCAGCGCCAGCAAACCGGCCCGGGCCTTCCCTCTGCAGCTGTGTTCTGGGGCTCACTCACCTGAGGGGGGGGAGAGACAGACACAGAAGGGAGAAACGGGGGGGCACCACGGGTGCGGCGGGCCGGCTGAGGTGGAGCCGGCCCCCGCCTCCGCGGTGGGGGAATGGGGCGAGGACGGGACACGGGAGGAGGGGGGGGAGAAAGAGAGAGAGAAGAGGAGAAAGAAGATGCTGCCGTCCGCTGTCCTGCTGCAGGAACAGCCGCCAGATGATCCTCCGCCAGTCCCACGGCCTGATCCAGCGACGCCGGGCGGTGGCACTGGACCCACTCCGCGGTTCCAGCTGGTAAGCGGGCGATGAACTGTTCCAGCGCCACCTGGTCGAGGATTCCCTCGGCGTCGCGATCTTCGGCCCTCAGCCACCGCCAGCAGGCGTCCCGGAGCTGCTGGCCGAACGCGAACGGGCTGCCGACTTCCTCCATCCGCAGCGCGCGGAAGCGCTGGCGCTGCTGCTCCGGCGTGCGCCCCACGCGCTGGAGGACAGCCCGGCGAAGGTCGGCGTAGGCCAGCCTGCGATCGGCGGGGAGCTGTAGCGCGGCCAGCTGCGCCTCTCCCGTCAGGAGGGGGAGGAGGCGCGCCGCGCGCTGCTCCATCGGCCACCCCGAGGCTTCGGCGACCTGTTCGAACAATGTGATGAAAGCCTCGGGGTCGTCCTGCGGGCCCATCTTGGTCACGGTGAGGGGAGACGGGCCCGCGGCCGGGGCGCTGGTGGACCCCGCCGACGCGAGGAGACGCCGGAACGCCTCTCGATCTTCCTGCTGGGCCAGCACCAGGGCTTCGAAGCGGCGCTCCTGCTCCTTTCGGAGCGTGACAAGTGCCTGGTGCTGGCTCTGCTGAGCCGTGGCGAGGGCGTGGACCAAGTCCGTGAACGGGGAGGATTCCATGGGGCTGCTGTGCTGGTGTTCCACCTGTTCCCGGGTTTCGGCACCACTGTAGCGCGTATAGAGTGTGGGTGGAGCACAGAGGACGGCAGGACAGCGTTTGGAGGCAGACAAGGTGATTTATTCTGATAACTTTTCAGTCTCAAAATCTTAACTATACGTTTATTCATTCACACACACAGTCGTCTGGTCCCGGGTTGCGCTCCCTCTCCTCTCTCTCTGCCTCCTTAAATAGGGAGCGGTTACTGGGAAAACACACACACAAACACAGGTTAATTATCCTCAGGTGTCGCGATTCTGCCACTCACCTTCCCCGGCTCCACCCTCCTGTCACAGACCGGCGCTTGACCACGCCCCCGCTGCCACATATATCGACACAAAAAAAAGACCCCAAATTTATCAAAACAACTCACTTATCGATTTCCTCATGAGTGACAGATGGAGATTTATGTCCCGGTTTTGGTTCTCAGTGTCCTGGATGAAAAATATGAGTGATGTATTTCACACTAAAACACTTGGGTCCAGATAATGTGATTTCTCTGAGCGATCATTTCTCTAAATGATTTCTCTGAGCGATCCTGCGGCGCGCGGTGTGGTGCGGCGTCTGGCGTAAACATGGAGGGAAAAATGATGAGTTTGATTTCATCTTCTGTCATATACGAGCTCTCGTTAAATATGTATAGAGATTGTTAGGAATAAAAATAAAGCTTGACAGGAAGTAGCAGAGATCGTTAGAGCCTCTAGCGAGCGCATGTAGCTACGCTGTTACAGTTAGCTCGTTTTGCTAATCTAATCTGAGACCGAAGCTAGTCCGAATTCGAGCACGTTACACGTAAATCACACTTAAATATATTTTAAACAAAACTCGTATGTATTAATCATACAGTGGGTTGTGGGTGATACGTTACAGTTTGTCAATAAACTTAAAAAAAAAATGCTGGACAGGCCACGCCCACAAGAGACAACAGTAGAGATCACTACACTCCTACGTGAGACAAACTACAGGAGACACGAGAAACTCATCACCTGCAGGTGTGAATGGAGGGATGTGGATGGACAGACATTTAGACACGACGTGTGTTCAGCATTAAAAGCTACAGAGAAACACAAACGCTGCAGTTTGCTGTGAGGATAATGAAGCTCTGCAAGCAGCGACAGCGCAGGACACCAAGACAAGCACAGGGACGAGCGCCGTTTCCCCAAAGTCCCAAAGATAAAACCCAAACCATAACCACAGAATTCAAAAGGAAGAAACAGGAGGTTCCTGTTTGAGGAAAAACTGTGTTCCAAACCATAAGACTGTATCTTATAGACTAAGACTGTATCCCAAGCTCTAAGGCTGTGTCTTAAATTAGAGGACTGTGTCCTAAACTATAAAACTGTATCCTAAACTCTAAGACTGTCATAAACTCTAAAACTGTGTCCCAAACTATAAGACTTTGTGCTAAATAAGACTATGTCCTAAGCTAGAAGCCTGTGTCTTATACACTATGACTGTGTTCCAAACTATAAGACTGTGTCCTAAGATAGAAGATTGTGTCCTAAATAATAGGACAATGTCCCAAACTACAAGACTGTATGGTAAATAAGAAGACGGTGTTCTAAGCTAGAAGACTGTCTTATACACTAAGACTGTGTCCTATACTATAAGACTGTGTCCCAAACCATAAGACTGTGTCTTATACACCAAGACTGGGTCCTCAAATAGAGGACTGTGTCCTAAACTCTAAAACTATGTCCCAAACTATAAGACTGTGTGCTAAATAAGACTATGTCCTAAGCTAGAAGACTGTGTCTTATACACCAAGACTGTGTCCTAAATAATAAGACTCTCTCATATACTCTAAGACTGTGTCCTAAATAATAAGACTCTCTCGTATACTCTAAGACTGTGTCCTAAATAATAAGACTCTCTCGTATACTCTAAGACTGTGTCCTAAGCTCTGAGACTGTGCGTGGTTCTGTTGTGGTCAGTGTGACTTACTTTCGGCCTCGGGTCGAGTTATACGTCCCGCCGTATTTCTGTCGATTAAGGATGAGAGCAGCGATTTCTGGCACGTAGCGAGCGAACATGGCCTACATGCACGAGACAAAAAAAAAAAGAAAAAGGGGGCATGCAGGCGGGAATCGACCGACAACAAACACACAATACTTACTTTCTGCCATTTACTGCACTATAGGAACCGCCATATTTCTTACGGTTTCCTATTAATTCTATGATTTCAGGGACGTAGCTGGCAAACATGGCCTGAGGAGAGGACAGGAGACAGAGGAGACAGGAAGAGACTGAAAAACAGGTGGACATTAAAGGATTCGGAGACAGACTGTTTAATATTTCACAGGAAAACAGATTAAAGTGTTAGTTTATAGATATCACAGGGATAATTTAACAAAAATGGAATGTTCCAAACATCTCCTGGATGGATTCAATCAGCCGAAACATGTCCAGGGTCCGACGTTTGCTGCTTCTGTTTCACTACAAAATTCATCAAGTAATTAAAATAAGAACGGAATCATAAAGGCCTTTAGGATTTTAAACCACGTCTCCAACCCGAGTCTGAACTACATCACTATTCAGAGGAGACGAAACCCACAGAGATCCTTCTGGAATCACGACTTTATTCAGCTCCACGTGGAAAACGTGCTAAAGCGAAGCAAACGCCAAACACGTCTCGGCTGATCGACGCCATCTGGAGTGAAGTGGGCATTTCATTTTGTGCTTGAATTATTAAAATAAAATAAAGTCTGTGTTCATCTCCGGGTTTAGAGACGAAACTGAAATAATAGAAGAAGAATAAAATCTTTCAGCCATGTTTATTCCAACAAACACTCATGTCAGGGCTGAAGGGTGAACATCGACCCGAGACACAGAGCTGCACTCAAATTAAATCCGAATCCATTTTACTGTATCTACGATAAATTATACAATATTTTACAGGAACGCAGTACGTGGGTCATTCTCAGAAAATGTGACAAATTCAGTTTTAAACATGCAATTTGTTTTTTTCTCTTAATCTTGGCCTTCTATTACACATTTATTTTATGAACGAATTTAACAGAGCAGTAAAAAAAAATTATTGAAACAACTTGTCTGCATTTGCAAAAATTTTATTTAGCCGAAATATACCAAAATGTCATTACCACCATGTGTCTAAATGAGGATTAGTGAAATTTGAATGCAAAAACTTCCTTTGCTTTTTTATTTTATTTTCAGTTTTCTTTCTGAAATATGACCTCTATACCTTCACTTTTTATCGTGGAAAATATCACAATCTTTGCTTCAGCGGTTTTTGGTGTACAGACAAAAATATATGCGTAAGAATGTGCACTTTCTTGATGTCTTTACCGTTACCCAAATGGCAAAATCATGCTGTAACTCAGGGCTTTGACAGTAGAGGGCAGTGCAGCTGCATGAGGAAGGACCAGGATGTTGAACAGCCATTGTGAAAAAAAATCACTGGTGCATGAACATTGAAATCCAGGATACTGATCAGGTAAATATGAAATTTTGAAATGTCAGGGAAATTAACTGTCTGCCGTTACCCCTGAATGATAAAGATAATGATGCTGCATGTTGAAAAAGTTTAGTTCACCAAGTAGTAAGTGAGGATGGGATAATAAATGCATAATTTGTTTATCTTTTTTCCTGCACTCAGTGACCCAAAAGTACAGGGTAACGGTAAAGCCATTATGGGTAACGGTAAAGACAACAACTGGGCATTATTTTTTCATCATAATGATATCTCTTACTTTGTGAATTCATGAAATATGCTTTTTTTGTCTATTAAATATATTTACAGGGATTGTAACTAAAATTAATGAATACAAAAATTTTAAAATGTCTACTGTTACTCATCATATTTTCTGAGAATGGCCCACCTGCACTCAAATTAAATCCAAATCCATTTCACTGTATCTACGATAAATTAAAATTAAAAGATAAAATATGGTATTTTACAGGAATACAGCACGTACAGTCTGATCGGAATGAAATCAACACAAAGTCATTATTTATCGCTTTGCTTATCTCACTATTGGATTTCTTTACAAAATGAAACAAACAACACAGACTATAAATAATTCCGTTTTACATAATAATTAATTCAAATTCCGAGTTTAATTTCTTACAGAAAGTTAGAGACGTGCACATACAGGACCATGACTGTAATAATGACATCAATGATTAGTTTTCTATAACAGCAGCTCTGACTGTAGCGCAGGTTTACTTGTTCGGATACGTTATCGTTTCTATAGCAACAGCTTGTTCACAGCACGCTCTGAAAAAATAATAAACCGATTAAAAAATGTGTATAATCTGTTGTGTGACGTTTATTTGAGAGAAAACATTTACAGAAGAGCATTCTCTGGAACAAAAGATGACGCTGCGTAATTCTTTCTTCTCAACTTTAAGAGAGAGAATAAAGACTCTGGTGAGGGAAGGTGTGTTTATAGCTGCTATAACATCAGTGGAAACAGGAACTGACTCACTTCACATTACAGACGTATAAAAGTATGACACTCTGCACTTTAAATATCAATAAAACTGCAGTTGTTGGTAAATCGCTGTGGTATCAGAGGAATAAAGCAGCAGTACGTCATATCCAGTGTGCAGGATGTGACACTCGTGATGATGTTTTTCTCCTCAAGCCTTCATAACGTTTGTTGGTGTGAAATTGTGTGAAGAGAAAGAGCTAAAGAGCATCTACAACTGGACAGGAAGTCATGTTTGAGCTAGGACTGAGGAATTATGGACTTTTCAGACAAACACACAACACATGAAGCGGAACATCTGGATTAGGATTGGATCCGAAGCAGAATTCCATCCACCTCGGACAGGGTTAATTTCTTGTGAAGAGTTAGGAGAGAGGAATTATGGGATAGTTTTGTGTTTTACCAGTCCACCGAGGATGAAGAAGACCATGAAGAGGCGTCCGAGTGTAGTTTTAGCACACACGTCTCCGTAACCCACAGTGGACATCGTCACCATGAGCAAATACACGCACTCCCAGTAAGACAGCGGCTGGAAATTCTGGAAGTTTTCCCATGGATCGCCCGAGTTTTCCACCTGAAACATAAACACGTCCTGGATCACCAGATTTGCCTTCGGGTGACTTTGGACTGTTGGTTCTGTTCTACTGAAGAACTGATTACAGCACGTTTAATACGCAGCAGTTACGGAGAACGATTTAAGAACAGGTAGCGTTCCAGGTTGAGAAGAAAAGAGTGTTTGAGGTTTTTGGATGAAATAATGTTGGAATAAATGCACGTACCAGGTGGATGAAACCTGCAGCGGTTAGCCATGTGCTAATAAAGATCGAGCACAAGTTCACCAACTTTATAGAATTGCTGAAAAAAAAATTTCAGGATTTTATCACAGGAAGGAGAATTCTTCACGTCTAAATCAATTCCATAACGAACAATAAACAAATATCTGTTTAGATCATTACATGGTACATTTTTACAGGTTTATACAACACTGAACAACATACAGTACGATCTATAAATCTACAATAACACTAACATTGTTATAGCGTTGAAAATATAACACTGAATTAACGTATATTCACAACGGCGTATCAGGGCCATTGTAGGTAAACAAACAAATAAATAAGGAGCTGAGGGAGGAGCCATATTGTGAGGGGGGAAAACCCTCAATTTCTGAGATTATAGTCAAATATTTATGAGAAAAAAAAACCTCAGATATTCTTGGAGATTATAAATTCATAAATTTACAAGGAAGAAACTCAGAAAAAGCATTTTTTTTCTTTCAAGGAACCAGATGATGTCACTTTGCCACGGCTGAGCTGAGAGCTACAGGAAACACGATCTTCCCTCCTTCGATCCAAAGAACATCCTTTTTTTTCTTGTCAATTTACGACTTTAATCTCAGGAATTCTGTTTTTTTTTTTTAATATCTCAGTATACAGTATCACCCTAGTCTGGCTAACGCAACTTCAAAGCTCTGTGAGCATTTGGTCTGACAAAGATATTAAGCCCAACCGTTTCCCAGAGCCCGTGGTTGACCCGCCTCCCTGAAATGCCTCAGTTTGCTACTGGTCGAAGCCAGAAAAGGCTGTGACGAAGCTTAAACCAATCACATCACTCTTTCCTCTGACGTATGTGACGCGACGGGGCTAACTGGTAGATTAAACTCTTACCGAAGCCGGTCGGGAGCAAGGCGAAAACGTCCTTCCTTTCAATAAATACCTCCAGGGCTGCTCTTTGCTCCGTTTTCAATGAGAACTTGCTCCATGTTCGTAATGTTTCTAGTGAATGAAGCGCTTCCGGCATCGATTCTGTAAACAATCTATGGCTTCCGGTCGCAGTTCTACTACGTCACTGCCTTGAACACGCCTCTACCCAGGGCCGTTGGAGATGCTCAAAGTTGATTGGCTCCCGATTTTTCGGGAGCTTGGAAGAGCTGGAGATAGCTTGCTAAGCTCGCAACAGGCCCTCATGTTGCGTCACGCTTAGGATGGGCGGGCCCAGGCTAGTATCGCCCCTCCCCCCAGATCCGTTTTTTGTTCGTTTTACTGAAAACAGCCCCAATACAATCAATCAATCAATCAATCAATCAATCAATCAATCATAGCTTTATTTATCTACAATACATACAATGAGTCAAAGACTCATAACAAACACATTCAAACTAATCAAAGATCTAAATTAAAAATATTAAAAAAAAACCAAACCTTACTATAAAATGTGGATATCAGATATATATATATCATTATATCAGGACGGTCTTATATAAGACAAACATTAAAATTAAAAAATGAAAAAAATTAAAACGTGAAATTGAGAACGTAACTCAATGCAATTTAACTCTATTGTTCACAAATACGCCGTCGTGTGCATTAGTGATATACACTGAGCGCGTTTTGTTCTCAACGTCTTCCGTGACAAAAGAGAAATGTTCTGAACACTGAAAAACAAACTAAATAAGAACGACGGAGAAGTGAAAGTGAACTCACCTGGTTTTCAGGATATTTAAAAACTGTAATATTTCAGAGAACTGTATCAACCGTAAGGCTCTTAAAAACCTCAAACCTGCAGGAAGAAAAGAGAGAAAACAGCGGTGAGTTAATGAGTACAGAGATAACACAGACTGTACACACACACACACACACACTCCCTGATGAACTTTTTACACACTGCTTTAATCCGATCTCAGTGCTGGCCTCCAGGGGGCGCTGCTGTCTTTAGCATCGTGTAACACACAGCTATCATGTTCTACACAACCATCTGAAGCACCAATCAGACGTCTTCCTGCTGAAAATGAGGAAGGACGGAAATCGTGTGCGTGTGAAAGGCATTCGTTTGTCTGATCGAGGCGTGGTTTTGAGTTTGGACGTCAAGTCTTTTCCACGATAACCGTTAACTGTTCATGATGCAGCTTCAGAGACACAGTTTGATTATGTATGTTGATTGTTGATGTATAGTACTTCCTTTTGAAACAGGAAGCGCTTGACTGATTTACATAACGGCCAACAGTGTTGGAGATGCACTGTGCCACACCCACATCTGATCTCAACACACCTGACAGCAGGTTAGAGCGAGAGAGCGAGAGAGCGAGAGCAGTGTACAGATTTACAAGTGGTTTTGTTTTGTTTTTTTAGCTGGACACTGTTTTCTTCACCATCTTTCCTCTCCTCTGAAAAGTCACATGACCACCAGCTCACACAAACTCCGCCCTCTGGCACGCAAATAAACTCCGAACATTTATTCTCACTTGGAAAAGTGAAGTGTGTGAGAAGCTAAAAAAAAAAAAATCACACACAAACCATGTTCACTGCTAATCAGCTCTTACTATAGAGCAAGACACGCCCCCAGGGGGTGGGGCTTAAATGCTCTGGAGAGACTAGTCCAAGAAAGTAGGCTATGGATTAGCGGCTTTAACACTCCACACCAGTGCACTCCAGTTCTCAGAACGTTTATATGTTTAATTGATAACGCTCATGTTCGATCCGTGTGTTAGAAACACAGCCCTGCTGTGCGTCTCGCTCAGGATCGTTCTCTCACCAGGTGAGAACACAGCGATCACACTCTGAGGTCTGAGACAGACCGAATGGCGTCTCTGTTACCCCTTTTCCACCAAATCAGTTCCAGGGCTGGTTCGGAGCCAGTGCTGGTGCTGGTTCACAACTCGTTCAACTTGCAAGCCAGATGAGAACCAGTTTGCTTTTCCATAGCTCGCGGTGCCATGTCATTACGTCGCTGTATACGTCAGTTACGTCGCTGAGTTTGCATAAACCTTGGCGCGAATATCGAAGCAAAAACAACACGGAAGCAGCAGCAGCAACAACAACAATAATAATGGATGACTTCGCGTTTGTACAGCTGCTGCTTCTCGTCGCTTATAAATGGCGATCTTTCGTGGTCTTGTTATTGTTGTTGGTCTTAACAACTCCGCCCCCCCGCTGACGTAAGCGGTTCTTTCCTCTGGCCCAGCAGAGAGTTGGTGCTAGCCTGGAACCGGTTTTTCTGGCCCCAGAGTCAGTTCTTTGTCAGTGGAAACAGAAAACCCGGTTCCAAACTAAGCACTGGCCCCAAACCAGCCCTGGAACTGCTTTGGTGGAAAAGGGGCAAGTGAGAAAATGATCTGAATCTGAATCGACTCACCTGCAGGAAGTGAATCGAACATGCTGTGTGTTTTGGGTTGTCGCTTTTCGTTTTCTTTCAAACACTGCTTAACCGAGAGCTGTAGCGCTGCAGAAATGCTCCGAGTTCTCCGCGCTCTCAGTGCTCAGTTAACGGTTATCGTGGAAAAGACTTGACGTCCAAAATCAAATCGAATCAAAAGAATCACTATGGCTCTAACAGACTCGACACACAGATGATTCGGTGTGCTAAAGCACCTTCAGGTTGGAGTGACGCGGTTCTCCGTCTTACCCCAGTGTGCTAGAAGTCGGAAACAGGAGGAGATTGTGTGACACACTCCGTCTCTCTCGGGTTCCTGTCGGACCGGGCCGTGCGTGTGGTTCAGCTTCACGCGGTATCCGTTCTGAAAGAGATCGGCGCATGACTTCTTGCGTCTCCGTGTGTGATGAACAGCCTCGGAGTGTGTGTCTCCGTCTGGCCCTCGGTACACCAGCATCTTTGTCGGGATCATGATGGATAACGAATAGTGAAATATTCCGCACTAAATATTCCGGAGGTGTTTATTCCTGTAAGAGCAGCAGGATCAGTACAGGAACGTCACGCCACAGCATGGACTCTGTCTTCACACCACTTCCAGCTTTTCCTTCATCCAGAAGAAGCAGCTCTAAATCCTCGTGTATGATCTGATTTACAGTTATAATCGTTCACTCAGCCATGCATCAGGATTACAGTGTAATCTCTAATCCAGGAGCAGCACGGACACAAGAAACTCGTTATACAGCTTTATATTTCGATATCTTCTGTCAAACCGTCCTCATGATGGATTTACGGATCTTCCAGATGTTCCAGAAACAGCTCAGATTCCACATCGTGCCAGAAATTATCACATGGGTTAAATTTTTTCCAAGAAAATAAGACGGCTCAAAGCGAAGGCTTGCGAGTCCAGATTGTATTAATTTCCCAAATATTCCAACATGAATCAAGTGATTTTCAGGAAGCAGTCAGATTTGTGTCCCAGGTTTGTGCAAGAACCAAAACAGTCCAAATCTCCAAATCTACTGGAAACGTGTTTCTCGTCCTGTAAGAGCAGACAGAACTCCACAGTGAGACGCTTTAAATTCTCGATGGGTTTTAAGAAAAATAATTTAAGAAGTCAAACAGATTACGTGAGCAGTGTTCAGGAATCAGAGTTGGATCCGAGTCTTCCAGCAGATCAAACAGATTTCATCCAGAAGTCTCTCCAGATGTCTTCATCTTTCGTCATGGACTTTCAGTTTAAAATCAATCATACAGCAGGAGATTGCAGGACCTTATAAACTTCCCAAACCTGAAATCCCCTCAGAGAAAACTCGGATTCGCATCCCAGACGTTTAAAAGCAGCAGTTTTCATTCTACATCCTCAAGATGACGGAGAACTTCTTGAGGAAAACTTCACATTCCAACAGGAACCTCAGACAGAGTGTGAGGAGAAAAAACTCAGAAATAAATCCAGCAGATGGGCGAGGCGCTCTGACGCAGGATCGTGATTTTAATCGCAGTCATGTAGCGTGGGATTAAACCATCAGGATATTACAGTGTAAGCTTCTTTACAGGGAAAAACCCCGATAAATCCACACAGCGAGAGACGGAGTGGGGAATTAATCTACAGATCAGCACACCCGGACCACATCGGGTCATTACCTGTGTGTATCACACACCAAGTGTCCACCAGGGGGCGATACACACTCACTGTTAGAACAGAAACACAATGCAGTTTCCTTCATACTGATATGGACACGCTACCTAGCTAGCATGCTAATTAGTGAGCAAACTAGTGCAGCTCCATTACAGGTCAGAGGAATAAAACCCCCGAGTGCAGCAGTGCATTGTGGGTAAGTGAGAAGTGCTTCTGGAACCAAAACATGAAGATTTCATGAAAAATCCACGATAAACTAAACCAGTACATGCTAACTGCATCGCTAGGTAACCAAGGGGCGGAGCTTAAATTAAATATAGGGGTCAGTCCATGAAATGATGTTACTTTTCATTGGTCCGGGTTTACATAATCATTTCATCTTTAATTTCCATGATTTAAAGAAATATTTAGCAGATTATCCATAAATATTGTTTGAAGAAATAAAATAAATAAAAAAATGAAGTTTTCTTTTGAAATAAAGAAATGTGAAACATTTTCTTCCCCTGTGACTGGACACGGATGACACGTTTTTTTGTGACATGGAATATTTGCTGACTTTGAGCTTAAATAAACCTTCATTACTTTCTGAGAATTTCAATAAAATTAGTTTCATGGTACTTGCAATTTAGTTTTACACTCACATAATAAAGTTAAGAAGGTTCTATAAACTATTTAGCTTCGAATTCATCCACTAAAAATAGGTTGTGATCGTAACATTGTGGTGTCCTACTGTGTTACGTTAGAAACCAGGCTTATAAAAAATGATAAAACGAGTTGAAATCATGATCGATGTTTTTAATATAAAGAAGAATTTACTATAAAATGATGTAGGTAGAAAGAAATTTAAACAAACGTCAATAAAATAAATTATCGATGTTTTTTCTCACATCCTAACTTAGCGTCCACTCACTTCCTGGTTTGTTCACAACCTGCGAGACCTATTTACTCAGTCTAGGTCAGCTGAACTGACGCGAGATAACTTCTCGCGGGATCTCACACACCACAACACGTGCTCTCGTCGCTATCAATGGCATCAAAATGGCGGCCAGCAAGAGCAGGTAGGTGATATTATCAGCGTGTCCAGCAAAGTTACGCTTAAAACCATGTTGCGTTCGACCGACAGTTGGTGATATGTGATAAGGAAGTCTACTATGTTATTGTGACTTGTATAACATGACGATATCATCTTACAGCTAAACATTTGTCACAACGCCGACAATCTGATCGCCTGTTTTGACGGGAAGATTTTGACTTGTTTATGTTTTCAGACACTATTCGCTGTCGTGTCCTTGTTACATTAGCAACCGGGTAAATATTTATGGATTTTATCATACATTGTAGAGCAGGAGTTCTCTTAACAACTCTGTTATATTTTCTTATATGGTCAATGCTTCATGGAAATAAAAGTTGTTTTCAGTTGTAAATTGTTTTAAGTGACTCCCTCTGTGTCACATTTTGGTAACCCCATTTCATGGACTGACCCAGATCCAGATAATCATAATGTGAACAGATTACAAAACCCCAATAGTTTATCGAAAGCGGTTCAGGAGCCACTTTAACACGGTAGATCCTGCATAAATGTAAACTAGCATGCAGGCTAATATTAGCACAGTGATAAAAGTACGGCTAGTGGTGATGTCACACAGTCAAGTTTGTGATTTGGTGATCAGGTTAACTTAAAGCTCCGCCCACTGCTGACCCCAGGATGCCTGTCGCCTGTGTTAGAGAGTCGTGTGTGTGTGTGTGTGTGTGTGTGGTGAAAAGTTACCCAGCCAGCTCCTGTTCAGATACACAGACACAAACACCGGCGGCACGGTGAAGAAATCCACCACCGAGTTCACCTCCAACCAGAACCACAGCTTATCGTTCGCCGCGATGAACTGACACGCACACACACACACACACACACACACACACACAGTAACTTTATACAGCAAGTTAGAGTAAGACAGTGACAGGAGAGTGTTACTGCATCATCAAACATCACAGCCAATCACATATCAGTATGCAAATCAAGACCAAGAACTTGAAAGGAAGGGGCGGAGCCTGTGCGTCTCTAGGCGTGTTTATTAGGTTATCTTTTCATTTTCACCCTGATGATGATAATAATAAATGAAGTATCACATGATGTAGTCTCACACACACACACACACACACACACACACACACACACACACAGCAGGCAGAGAACGAGTGACAGATGTGAGAACAAGTTACTACAAAATAACACTCCGTTCAGACCAGGGCTTTGAACCGGTTCAAGGAACGAAAACCGGGAACTTTTTCTATTTCACATGGAACATAAACGAAACCAGAAACTTTATTATTTTTTATGTTCCGGAACAGAAACGCTTATTAAAAATAATGGTAACCGGTTAATACCGGTTTTTATTTCGTTCCTCAAAGTTTCCGTAGCCTACAAATAAAAAAGTCATTCTTCTCCTGCGCAAGTTTCTATGACCCGCTGGGGTTCACTTCCTGTGTGACGTTCGCTGACTGAATGGAGAGAGCGGGAGGGTGGACTACTATCACGTCTCCACGAGATAATAAGTGAATTACTGAGTGTCTGAGCAAAGAAGAGCCTGAACGTTGCAACCTCCCTATTGGCTGTTTGTAAAAATGTATCAATTGTTGCCCTTCCCACGGGAATCATTGCGGGCTCGAGAGACGAGACCTGACGAGTTAGTTCGTTGGTAGCAGAACAAAATGTCTGGACACAAATCGGGTTTTCAGAAAAGGAAAGAAAATAAACGGAGGGTCGAAAATACAAAAAAGGAGGCAGAAAATGCAAAACGAGTTTTAAGGTAGGACAAATGGTTACTTTTCTGAGGCAGCCCGCTGTGGCTGCCTGCAGGCTTATTTATTATAGCCCATTTAGTTAAAATAGTTGATATAAAATGTTTATAGTTATGTGATGGTTGTCCTGATTTAGACTGGTGTTTTTTTTTTGGAGGGGGGGTTTGCGCGATGTTGCACCCGGGTCCAGATTAGGGCAGAACCGGCCCTGGCTACATTTCAGGTGTAGTTTGTTTTATGTATGTATGTACTTGCATAGATGTGTACTTGGTCTTTCAATATGGCGCCTAACAAAATCTCGCGGCGCGGTGACGTCATGCGGTAGCCCTCTATAGGGCCTGACTAGCCTTTGGTAACACACTAAACGAATTATCTTTCATTTTTGGCACTTTTTCTGTTTGTGTAGATGGGAAGACATACTGAGAATCCAAATCGCCAACATTTGAAATAATAATTGTTTTGAATTATTTCTTGTCTTATTTAATGAAGGTTGTAATAGAATTAGCCTACATTTGGCTTAAGCTGGATGAGACAGAGACATAATTTTATAGCCATTTGTTAAACAGCTGACAGGGAACGTAATTAACCGTTCCAGGAACGAAATTTTTTTGTTCTAACCGGTTCGGGAACGTCTATTTAATGGTGGAAACCAAAACCGGAAACGTTAAAATTCCGTTTCTGTTCGGAACGAACCAATAGGAAAAAAATTCTGGTTCAAAGCCCTGGTTCAGACTGCAACCTGAAACGACCCATATCCGATTTGTTGTGAAATCCGATTTTTTTCCGTTCACATTACCAATTATATGAGACTTGTATGCGATCTCCAATATGAACGGAAAACGATCCAAAAGTGTCCCGCATGCGCAAATTGACACGTAATAAGCACATCTACGTAATACGTAAACAAAAAAAAAGCGCACTCTTCAAGTTTAATGATTTCTTTTTTTTTGTTGTTTGTTTAATTATCTGGTTAGTGTTAAAGTGTGAGGTCTCGTGTGTGTTTTTGTTTCTGAACTGAAATGAAAACGTGTAGCCTGGTAACGAGGGTTGACTCCTAAATGTCTCTCTAATTTCTATATAAGTGCACTACATGTTACGAGGAAGTAATGGATTTTTAAACTCTATATAGTGCACTCGAGCTTCAGTAGGCAGTCATTTGGGATACGGCCGCTGTATTACCAAACTCTTAATTCAGGCTTAATAATTTGCACATATTTATTTCGTCATATTAATAAACTTTTTCTACATTTTTATAAAGATTTATTGAGATTGTTTATAGCCAGCTGAATTCTGCAACTTCTCTCAGCGCTGGCTCAAGGTGCAGAAACACCAGTGCAGTTTGCGATGGAGATGAGGCGAGACCTGGCGATGTGGTTTTTGTGGCGGCGGCGGAACTCACACAATAATCTGATTAACAGCAGACTAATGAGACCGAAGGTGTCAAATTACTGGAAATTTCCAGAACAATCTTATAATCTTGTAATACAGGGTGGTTTAAGTTATAAATCAGTTATAGAAACTGTTTTATTTAATCAGGCTAACAGATCAACATCCAGGTCCCTACCAAATCCACCATTAGCTTGATCAATTCTATAAAAGTCTATTTAAATTCTGAAAACTGTACAAATGTTGTTGTTTTCCACCAAAGAGGCGGGATTAGCCAACGCAGAATAGTGACGTTTGTCTCTTGTTGATGACGTGTAGGTTGCATGAATGCGACCTGTCCGGTCAGACTGCAGTCGCATGTGAAAATAACGGATATGCATCGGATTTAGGACCACATATCCAAGCGGCCTGGGTCGCATGTGAAAAAATCGGATCTGTGTCGTTCAGATTGTCAATAACAAATCGGATACAGGTCGCATATGGGCAAAAAAATCGGATATGGGTCGTTTCAGGGTACAGTCTGAACGTAGTCTAAGACACGAGTAAACACGGTTAGAAAATCAACCAATAAGAAGACGAAGGCAGAGACGTGCAACAAAACAGGAAGTGAAAAGAAAACAAAAGCACATGATGCTGTTGCCATGGGAACAACAATACACTGTGGGAAGGGTGAAAGAGAGACAGATAGAAGCACATTAAACTGAACCCAACACTGTGTGTGTGTGTGTGTGTGTGTGTGTGTGTGTGTGTGTGTGTGTGTGTGTGTGTGTGTGTGTGTGTGTGTGAGAGACTCACTCGCAGGCCGAAGTAGAGCAGGAAGAAGATGTTGAAGGCCATGTCCACCTGTAGTGCAATGTCTTTGTCAAAGTGTTGACATGACTCGATGGGACTGTAACACACACACACACACACACACACACACAACCCTGGGGTGAAATAAATAATGCATGTCCAAATGAACTGAGTCCTAATATTTAATTATGAATTATTAATATAAAATTAATAAAATTAGCTCATGTTTTAAGTCGTTCAAATTCTGTAAAGTTGCTTCGCGACAATGTTTATTGTTAAAAGCGCGATACAGATAAACTTGACTTGACTTAATAACAGACCACACTACTGTATGAACTGTGTGTGTTGATGTAATGATCTCAGGAGAACAACAGTATCCTATTCTCACACACACACACACACACACACACACACACACACCCCTCAGGGGGATGACTGACAGGAAACACACTGGATGTATAGTGGAGACTGCAATTAGCACACCACACTGATTAGTGTGTGTGTTGAGGTGGTGCACACCACACTGATTAGTGTGTGTGTGTGTGTGTGTGTGTGTGTGTGTGTGTGTGTGTGTGTGTGTTGAGGTGGTGTGATGAAGTAGAGTTGCTGTTATTTTCCTATAACAGCGCGTTATTCCTTTACACCACAACAGTTTACCCACTATTACACTTTTATACTTAAAATGACATCATACTTTTTATCCGTTTATAGTTACATTAATGTCAGTGACGGAGTTAATTCCTGTTGTCACTTACGCTATAGCAGCGATAAACAGTGGCTCCCTCAGCAGCTTCGCTTTATTCTCTCCAAGTTAATGAGACACAAAAACCGCACCTTGTTACATCACATTACTGAGAAACAATAAAGAGTGTAAACTCCTCCTCTGTCCTGAAGATGTCGGGAAACTATTAAAAAGTTCCAGTTTCCCCTCTGACAGCGCTGACACTGGAGACTCCTTACAGAAACCACACACACACACACACACACGTCCTCACAGAAAACTTCACACATTTTTCATCAGTCTATTATCAGTGGCACGTGCTCTGGACACGCCCCTGTGAATGAGCCGTTACTATAGCAACAATAACGTATCAGAATGAGAACATTAATATAAACCTGCGCTGCAGTCAGAGCTGCTGTTAGAGAGAATTAATCAACACCTTCTCTTCTGACCAATCAGAGTCCAGAACTCAGCAGCGCTGTGGAATAAGTTGAGGAATAGGAGTGTGTGTGTGTGTGTGTGTGTGTGTGTGTGTGTGTGTGTATAGACACTGTACTCCATTACTGTCTGATTGAATCAGTCGGACTTCATTACTCAGACTGGTCATGGATTAGATTTCTAATTGTAATTAAGGAAACGAGAAAGCAGAAGGGTTGGAGCTCAACACATGCAGGAGCAGGACATCAGAGATAAAGAACCCTCTGGATCTACAGGTGATGTGGCGGCTCCGCTGAAGAGAATCGAGAAATATTTCAGCTGCAGCTCTTCTTTATTTCATTACATTTCACTCAGCCGAGTCCTCACACCAACAATCCACTAACTTTTAATAATAAACACATGACAGATTCATTCTCCTGTGGATCTTTAACTGAAAATCACTCCAGGCGGCTCCCTCATGAAGCTGGTGAAGAGAATGACAATAGCGTGCAGAGCGTCATCAAGGGAAACGCTGGATACGCTGAAGAATCTAAAATATCAAACATATCTACTTTAACACTTTTGTTCACCACATAATTCCAGATATTTTCCAGATGATTTTCATAGTTCTGATGTCTTCAGTTTTGTTCTACAGTGTAGAGAATCGTCACGATACAGAAAAAAAACAACAACTATGAATGAGTAGAGTAAGGGTGTACACAATTTTGAGTGGTAATGCACAACATAGTGTGTGTGTGTGTGTGTGTGTGTGTGTGTGTGTGTGTGTGTAACAGGAGGAGGATCTGAGGGGATCTGATGCTCGTCACTGAGCGGAAACGAAGGCCCTCTGTAATTAAGAGACATTTAACGTAACTAATACCTCACTGAAGGGTAACACACACACACACACACACACACACACACACACACACACACACCAAATCAGAAGAAATTGTGACAGTAAAGCATTCCCTGCTTTATAATGTGTATAATGTGTATAATGTTTATAATGTGTATAATGTTTATAATGTGTATAATGTTTATAATGTGTATAATGTGTATAATGTTCCCGTTCCTTCTCCCAACACTTAAAAGCTGTTTATGGGCTGAAGACTCCGAGTGATGAAGTGTCTCAGGTGTTATTTTTGTCCCGTTCTTCCTGTAAACAGGTCTTAAGGTGTGGAACAGTTCGGGGTCGTCACTGCCATATTTATCATTTCTAAATTCTCCACACATTCTCTATTGGGGACAGAAGGGACACGCCCTCTTCTTCCACAGCCACGTGGTTTTGCATCATCTTGTTGAAATCTCCCTGGAAAAGACGTCGTCTTGAAGGCAGCAGATGCTGCTCAAAAATCTCAGTGCACTTTTCTGCATTAATGCTCCATCACAGAAGTGTAAGTTACCTTTACCAAGGGCACTGACCCAACCCCATACCATGACACACCCTGGCTTTTGGACTTGTTGCTTTTTCTCCCCAAAACGACCTGGAATACTGATTCATCTGACCACAGTACCCGTCCCCACTGTGTGATGGTCCATCCCAGACGCCTCCGAGCCCAGAGAAGTCGACAGTGTTTCCGGACACAGTTAACATAACGCTTCCTTTTAGCACAGTAAAGTTGTAACTGGTGTTTGTGGATGTAACTCCGTATTGTAGCTTGATAAAGGTTTTCCAGAGTAATCCCGAGCTCATGTGGTTCTATCAGCTGGAGATGAATGACGGTTCCTGATGCAGTGAGGGATCGGAGATCACGGGGGTTCAGATTAGGCTTGAGCCCTTTACACACCCAAATTCCTCCAGATTCCTTGAATGGTTTAATGACATTCTGCACCGTAGAGGGTGAAATATCCAAATCCCTTCCTATCTTTCTTTGAGGAACATTGTTTTTAAACATTTCAATCATTTTCTCACACATTTGTTGATAAACTGGAGATCCTCGGCTCGTCTTTACTCCTCAAAGACTCGGCCTTTCCTGGAGACTGATTTTGTACCAAATCATGATTATGATTAAGTCATGTTTCACATCACATCATTATTTAATTGCTTTACCTCATTATTTGCCCTATATTGCCCTGTAACAACTTTTTTTGGAATGTGTTGCAGGTCTGAAACGCAGGAATGGATGGAGATTAACAAATGAAATGAAGCTGACAAACAAAACATGAAATATCTCGGGTTCATTCTGTCTGCAGTGAAATACAGACAGAATGAACAAAGTACATTTACAAATCACTGATTTCTTTTTTATTTGCATTTTCAACACCGTCCCAACTTTTTCTGATTTGGAGTTTTACATACCGTACGAGGGAGGGCTGAAAAGTTCATAGCCTGATGAAGGAGGAGTTATGCTACAGAAATGAAACTTGGCATGCATTAAAATAAACCTTTCCTGATACTAACGGTTTTGTTGATTTTCAGATAAACCCACATTGGACAAGTAATTCAGGACTTTGAAAAGTAGTACTAGAGACATTTCATGAATATGGATAAAACTTGGCACCATGGTGTTATCGAACATCTGCAGAAAAAGGGGTCAGCCCCCAAGGACATTCATGCCGACATGGTTGCTACATTAGGGGATGATGCTCCAGCTTTATCAACTGTGAAAAAGTGGGCAGCTGAATTCAAGAGGGGTAGGAAGCGCCTTGATGATCCAACGTCTGGATGTCCTGCCACAGTCACCACCCAAGAAAACATTGACTGCATTCACCACATGGTGATGGATGACAGATATTTAACTGTTAATCATTTAGCTAATACTGTAGGCGTCTCCCGTGAACGAGTAGAGAACATTTTGCACAATGAACTTGGGATGTTGAAGGTTTCTGCTTGGTGGGTGCCATGGCTTTTGACGCCTGATCAAAAGTAGACCAGACTGGCCATGTTGCAGGCAAACTGGGCACTTTTTGAAGCAGATCCAGCCAGTTTGCTTGAACGTTTCCTCACCCAAGATGAGTGTTGGGTCCACCACTTTGAGCCAGAAACCAAACGCCAGTCCATGCAGTGGAAACACCCATCTTCTCCCCCTCCAAAGAAGGCCAAGGTTGTGTCATCTGCAGGGAAGGTGATGGCCTCTGTCTTCTGGGGTGCAAAGGGCATTGTGTTCATTGACTGACTACCTTCAGAAAGGCCAAACTATCAATGGAGAACATAATGCCAACTGGCTGAGGCAGCTGCGAAAGGCAATCAAGTCAAAACGGCCTGGAAAACTGACAAAGAGGGTCCTGTTTCACCAGGACAATGCGCCTGCTCGCAAGTCTGTGGTTACAATGGCTGCTGTGTGTGACTGTGGCTTTGAACTGCTCAATCACCCTCCATCTTCTCCTGATTTGGCCCCATCGGACTATTTTCTGTTCCCAAACATGAAAAAACACTTGGCTGGGAAGCGGTATCGGACCGATGAGGAGGTCATATCTGCTGTTGAGGACTTTTTTGAGCATCAGGATGAGAGCTTCTGTACCATGGGAATCCAAGCGCTGCAACACCGATGGAGGAAGTGTGTGGACCGCAGGGGAGACCATGTTGAAAAATAAACCACATTTGGTCAAATTCAACCATTTGCATCATAGTCAGGCTATGAACTTTTCAGCCGAACCTCGTACACACACTCACTGTGAGGAGGATGATGATGATCATAATGGTGTGTGTGTGTGTGTGTGTGTGTGTGTGTGTGTGTGTGTGTGTGGAGTATGTGAGTGTGTGTTGGAGGGAGAGTGTGTGTATAATTGTTGAGGTCTCCCTGTAGCAGCGAGTCAGACACGATTGTTACACTAATGCACTGTTGAAGGCAGGAGGAAGAGGAAAAGCTCCACTTCCTGTTCAACAGGAAAGAGAATCAATTTCACTGCTGGAAAGGAACACCACTCAGAGCCAGTCATAACACTACACACACACACACACACATCATCCTCACAGAGTGAGAGAGAGAGAGAGAGAGAGAGAGAGAGAGAGAGAGTGTGTGTGTGTGTGTGTGTGTGTGTGTGTGTGTGTGTGTGGAGACGGAGAGCAGTGGAGTAACAGGAACACTCACTTGGAGGAGTCGATGAAGTAAATGACGAGCGCTCCGATACTGAGGACGAACACCAGCACCACCTGAGGAGGAGAACCAGAGAACAGCTCTCACTCTCACAGCTGGAAATCATGAACACAGCCCTCAGGGTGTAACAGAAGCTCGTCAGGATGTGCAGACTGGAGTGCGTTTCCTGCTCGAACTCACTCTACACCTGTGTGTTAATGTGTTAATGAGCTGAGTCAGGTGTCAGAGCAGGAATCACCACGGGGAAGTGAAGGAGCTGCGCTGAAGAACACTCATCTCATTTATCTCCATCACTGATGCACTGAACAGCAACTAATTTACTCCAATTATTTCCTTTATCAGTCTTAATTCTCTTCCATTTTAATCCAAGCAGGACTGAATGTAGTTTAACAAAGACCTCACAACCGCAGACAAATATTTTCTCACAAATACGGCCGTTGTTTTTCCCCAAGTCCAGTCCTTTCTCTACTTTGAATACTAATCAGCTCATTATCAAGTGCAGAAAAAAACAAACCATGTATTAAAGTTAATTATTTTAGTGGAGCCCCAGACTTAATAGAAATACATCAAACTGATTTTTGATGGCTTAACCGTACGACGTCTGTACAAACAATGAACAACGTCTGTGTGCCACCACAGGGAACTCGATCATAAGTGTAAAGCAACGCATCTCAAACACCTGACCACCGGACAACGACATTAGTATCTTTATTTCCATAAGACAGATGGGTTTTTATCCAGCACTTATTTTTAATCTTCTTTTTAAAAAATAACGTGGGATTATTTACTAACACATTTTACAGAAAATATTCACGACAGTTTCATATAAAACGAGTTAAAAGTTTTATGAGTCCACTCGCTTGTTGGACAGTTGGCAGTTTGTGTTGTGTAAGGGTGATAGACGGATGTAATCGCAGGAAGAGTTTTACTGAAAACACGCAGCAAACAGATTCAAAACGAGTGGAAAACCAGGCAGTGGTGGAGTGAGACACAGACAGGATATCAGAGGGATACAATACTCACAGTCCAAACACACAAACAGGGTCAAAACCAGAAAAGTGACACAAAATCCAAGGCTTTCACAAAGTCTGTGTGTTACTCAGAGTCCTTATATAAATGTCTTGCTGTGATTGAGCTCTAATCAGGAACAGGTGCATGGGGATTAGTCCTAATGGTGCTGAGAGATGAAACCAGACAGCTGTGTGGCGTATGGAGTGTGATATTGGATGGTAACTCTACAGTAGTGGTGTAAAGTGAAAGCGCTGGTTCACTGCTGTCCCCCAGGCACCCAGCAGAGTCTCACCATAATAAATGTGCTGGTGTTGTTTCTGGCGCATGGCATGCGGCGTCAAAGAAAGGAATAAATATGTATCATAACTGCGATGTGAATCTCATTATTGGTCTCACTGTCACAAAACAATGCAGTGATTTATTGAGGTGAAAAACACGACGCGACACAATTCGATGGTTCGTTCATGGTGCTGCAATATTATTATTCTATTCAGGGGGATTTTGTGTTCTTGGAAATGTTTTGCTCATAAACTCATCAGGAGCTCTGATTTTAGGCAGCGACGAAATATCTATACATCTATATTAGTGTCTTTCACTTATCTGAATCCACCCACCCTACTCTCTACATGCCAGGCTCCACCCCTTTACTCCCTGCAGCTATCCACCAGGCTCCACCCCTTTACTCCGTGCAGCCATCCACCAGGCTCCACCCCTTTACTCCCTGCAGCCATCCACCAGGCTCCACCCCTTTACTCCCTGCAGCCATCCACCAGGCTCCACCCCTTTACTCCCTGCAGCCATCCACCAGGCTCCACCCCTTTACTCCCTGCAGCCATCCACCAGGCTCCACCCCTTTACTCCCTGCAGCTATCCACCAGGCTCCACCCCTTTACTCCCTGCAGCCATCCACCAGGCTCCACCCCTTTACTCCCTGCAGCCATCCACCAGGCTCCACCCCTTTACTCCCTGCAGCCATCCACCAGGCTCCACCCCTTTACTCCCTGCAGCCATCCACCAGGCTCCACCCCTTTACTCCCTGCAGCCATCCACCAGGCTCCACCCCTTTACTCCCTGCAGCCATCCACCAGGCTCCACCCCTTTACTCCCTGCAGCCATCCACCAGGCTCCACCCCTTTACTCCCTGAAGCCATTCATATGGCCCCACCTCCTTTACTCCTTTGAGCCATTGGCCCTGCCCCCAGTATGTTTCCATGGTGATATATTTAAGTCAGTGTGTTTTGGTGGCACATAAATGTAGCAAGAACATAAATTATAATTTCGACTCACAATTTTAAACTATTTAATCAATAATGAGGATGTTTAGATTTAATATGAGGATGATCTGATTCATAACATTTTATACACTAATCCCAAAGAACACGTGACAACAATTCAATTCAATCTGTATTAAAATAAAAATAACAACACAAGTCCTGTTTGATTATGAATTTATAATAATTACTGTACGTTTATAATCGTTTGGATCTCTTGTTACAATAAGACATGTTTACTGTTGTTGGGAGAAGAACTATAAATAAGTGTGTGTGTGTGTGTGTGTGTGTGTGTGTGTGTGTGTGTGTGTGTGTGGTTTTTTTCATTAGTGGCTGTAGGGGGAGTGGTGGAGTGCGTATTAAAGTAAATCTCCATACACAGGAAGGATGAGTGTTTAATCTCTCACTCGCTCTGGTTTTATCTGCCCTCCCTTTCCAGCTCTTTATCCCTCTATCTCACCACATCTCTATCATTCCTCATTTAGCATGATCATGTCTCTGTTATTGCCCTCAGGTTCTCTCTCTCTCTCTCTTGCTCTCTCTCCCCGTTTCTTTCCTTCACACAGTTGGGATTATTCTGGCTCGACTCTGGTCATTAGTAGCCTTTCCTTATTCCAGTCTTCAGTAACTTTGACACAAAAAATCAATTACATTGCAAATCTCCAGTTCTTTGCAAAAGCAGGGCTGCCAACTTTTCGAAATTCCTTGGAGTGAGATTTTTTTTGGGGGGGGGGGGGGGGGGGGCGATGTCAAAATTTTTCCGCACACCATGCAGTAAGTGGGAATTTTGTATTCAGTTTGATATTCACTTGTCCCCCTGCATTCTAGTGTTTTGTTTGTGGGTCGTCCAGCTGGAGATGGACAATGGGGGGTTGAGATTTTGGATTTAGTAGATGTTCCTGCATTCTGGTGGATTTTTGGAGTGGCCTGCTGTGCCATACCTACATTCTTACACACCCTGACTTGCCAGGCCTTCAGCTTGTGGCCAACAAAAGCACCAAGTTTTGGCTTAAAAGCCTCCACACTAGAAAACTACAGATGACTGCCAATGTTCCTGTAGCCCTATAGACCTGTGTTTCAGATTTAAAGGCAAGTTCATGTTTGAAAATATTTCATCAGCGAAGCCTAAACACCTTCTGAATTGAAACTAAATGTTAAGTTTTTAATAACTGTTGCAAAAAATAAGATTGTCCCTCACTGACTACTCATTATGCATTTAAGGGCTTTCCCCACCACTGGGTTCAGCAGAAGATTGGCATGGGGAAAAAGATCAACAGCAAAAGAACAAATAAAATGCTTAAACAGTAAGCAAAATGTGCATGTGCTACAAGAAACGTTAAAATGATTAAGTTTGAACAGTATTGAAACACAAAAAGCTGAACCTTGGCCATAGGTGGGAATGTGCACACAAAGTTGGGCTTAAAAATTTTGGTCATACTTAAATAAGCTATATTAATATATTTCTTATTAATTTATTTCTTATCTATGTTTCTTATTAGTAACAGAGCATTCGTCAGGGCCTGTTATCTGACAAATATTCTCTACCTGTCTTGCCCTCTTTGAAACCCTGTCTCCTCAGTATATTGTTCTCTGTCTTTTTTTTTTAATTATTCACAAGTTCAAGTTCTTTGATATTACAGGTGACCACGCTTTATTTACTTTAACTGAGCAATTAAATACATCATAAATAATTAAAAATAAATACCCTGTAAATAAACAATAGGTATGGTGGCTAATGGCTCTTCTTGCATTTGTAATATTATCTCTTACTTGCTTTATTTTACAACATTTCCAGTAACATACAGTAAACAAACTAAAAATGTGCCTTAGTAAACGTGTGCTAAGGAGGTGCTCTCCCGTGCTGCTTGTTGGGGAAGATAGAGGCTGTGGCACGGCAGGAGGCCTATAATGATTTAGCATGCCTAGTACACAGCTCTCGATATGGCATCAAATATTCTCACAACACTTATAGGCTAAAACGATTCAGAAACTTTATACAAGTTCATAATTACGCCAGTAACACCACACATTGGCGTGCATATGTACAAACCTGTCTGAGACACCCATCTTCAACCTTCTTCTCTCTCCTCTTCCTCTAAATTGACGGTAGGCAATTATCCAACTTCCGGTGAGTGCAGCATCATTAGATGCACCACCTACCATAGGGGAGTGTGTACAGAAGGGAACACCTCTCTGCCTGTTTAGCCGTGTGTAAGGTGTAATTGATTGATCGCAAGTGGTTGGCGCGACGCAATGGGTAGTCTAGATCAGATAAATAAACTAGATTTTTTTTCTAGCGTGAGAAATCGGAGGTATGGCGTGTGAAGACAATCAAATGTTTGTGTCTCACGCTCATTGCGTGAGAGTTGGCAGCCCAGGCAAAAGTATGAAATATAAATATAGTAAAAATCAATCCTGGGTATCAGATTGGTCCAATCTCATGTGTTTTTCAAGATAGTGTGCTTCACGGTGGGTTTTATTTATTTGTCACATAGATCACATACTAATAGGCGAATAATACAGGACAAAGCCCCAATTGATTTTCAACCCTCTGGCATAGATTTTTACACTGGATGCCCTTCCTGACGGAACCCTCCCCAATTTATCTGGGCTTGGGACTGGCACCAAGTATGCACTGGCTTGTACAACCCCAGTGGCTGGGTATTTTTACTGAACCGCATGTCTTTGAACTGTGGAGGAAACCCACACAGACACGGGGAGAACATGCAAACTCTACACAGAAAGGCCCCGGTCAGCTGTGGGGTTCGAACCCGGATCCTTCTTGCTGTGAGGCAAGCTCATTTCCGTATCCCACCGCCTGCTGTGCTACACACATCAGCCGACATACTACACACACACAACTTATTTGACTGCTGACAAGGACCCAACATGTTCAGCAGTGACTCGCTGACTTTATATCGAGGACACAAACATGATGTTCTACAGAAGAAATTCATCAGGAGAGGATCGCTACGGAGTCTGTGTTTATACGCTTAACTAGATAACGAGCTCACTATCAATGATCACATCTAAGCATGCCCTTCAGTTAAACACTGCTCATCACCCAGTCCCGCCCACTTTACTCCACCCTCCTGTCGCTGTATGATCGTACTCTCACACCTGGCTCCAGTCCAATGGACGCAAACCCAAAATCCTGTGCATCAGGAACGTTTAAAGTGCTGGGAATCAGAGATCCACAAATGCAAAAGAGAACATTTTAGGAAATGTGGACAAAGCATAACAGAGGAGATTAGATAAGACAGGACAAGAAAGATTAGGCAAGACTAAGCAGGACAGATCAGACAACACCACATAGCTGAAACTAGATAACAGAATAAACAGGGCCAAAAAGATTAGATAAGAAAACACAGCACAGGATACAATAAATAAATCATTGTAGGGAAGATCACAAGGCACGAGAGATCAGATAAGAAAGGACAGCTAAGATCAGACGAGATAAAATGAGGCAGAAATGATCACAGAACAGAATGGAAAAGCTCAGGAAAGACAGGGCAAGAAGGAATAAACAAATAATGCAGGAAATATCAGACAGGACAGGAAAGGTTTGACAAGCATTACATACAAGAGAGTGAAAACGTGGGAGAGATCAGACAAGACAAATGAAATCTGACAAGAGAGATCTCAGGGGAGATCAGACAAAACATAACTGACATTACAGAAATAGAGAAGAGCAGGTAATATCAGACCTAAGGAAAAGCAATGCTGATCTCATAAAGGAACCGAAAAGGTCAGGGAAGAACGGAGAAGAGAAAATAAAAAGTGCAAAAAGTATCAGATCAGAAAGGGCAGAAGTGATGAGACACGACAGAACATGACAGATCAGTCAACACAAGACAGAAAAGGAATCATTTGAATAGCATTAGAAAAGGATGAAAAGGTAAGAGAGAAAAATTACACAAGATATCCAACTCAAGAGAGTAGATCTGATCAGATAAGATCAGACATGAGTGTAGAAGAAACAGAGCTGTATAGAGGAGATCGGATAAGGAGCAGGCAAGATCGGACAAAGCTGATACAGACTAGAGGGAATAAATTTAAGGCTGGAAGACAGACAAGAAAAGTCAGAAGAAATCAGACGACAGATCAGACAAGAGAGAACAAGCAAGATCAGCTACAAGATGGTGAAGCACAGGTAGGCGAGATCAGACAGGACCGTGTGAGTGAGGTAGAATGAGGCGGTGCAGAAGAGATTAGACAAAACATTACAGAAGATATATAACTATAGAAGGTAGATCAGATAGATCAGACATAAGTGTGGAAGAGAAAACGTAGAGCTGTAAAGGAAAGATCAGACAAGACCAAACATGAACAATAAGAAAACGCTGCTCACATCTGTGCCATGATCATGAAACTGCAGTCATAAAAATCTTTTAACGTGGGCACTTTTTTCTTAAAAATATATACTTGATTTCCGTGAAGCTGCTTTGTGATAACGTCTAAACGTCTGGGGTTAAAAACACTCGACATGTCCAAGTGAACTGAAGTCAGACAGCGATCAGGAACATCACCGCTTCCCTCAGGTGCTGGTAAATTATTAACATCATGTTTGCCTTAAATTACATCGTCATTACACTTAGCAGCAACGCTAACACGGCGTCCCTGAACATCCTACAGCAGACTGAGAAACGCCAACACTGTGATACACGTGCACGGTCCTGCGAAAGCGCCTCATGAACATGAACACGGTACGCTGACGACACACCGCGAGGGAGCGAAGCAGATCGGACCGAACGGGCAGGAGAGATCAGATTAAGGTTATTTAATGAAGCTGATGATTTGGGCTTCTCCGCACTGGTATTTAAGGAGCTCGGCCTCTGAGGAACTGTATCTACATTACACAATAACCCATCTCGCATTCCTTTTATTGCAGCACTTCGAAACATGTATAATACATGAGGAAGGCTGATTATTTTCCATGATGCCAAATGGCTTTGTCACTCCATCTCTGAGAAAAGTCTGGCATGCCTTTTTAAATTCAGGCCATCAGAAATTAAAAATAGAAATGAGCAGGCGACGGCTTTGTGGATTAAAATAATGACTTGTGCGCCAAGATTATATCGATATGTACATTTTCCTGTCTGTGTGTTTATCTATCTATCCCTCCCTCTATTACCTCTCCCCTCTAATGCAAGGTCATGATCTTTTTTTATGGCTGTTTCCATGGCAGCAAGAAACACTCGATATTCCCTTTCGAGCCCCAGGAGGCACAACTGCAGTCACATAAATCCATGAGGAAGACCCAAGTAGGTGGAAAATATGGATTAATGCCTGGAATCAACACGAATAAAGTTTCATTTTAATATCCAGTTTGATACTTTGAGGGTTTATGAGCACAAATGTTGGCTCTATCATGGAGCTGAGACAATTCTGTTCTCTGTGAAGATTTCATCCAACTGCTTCGTCTTCACACGTCCAGCCGTACGGACCGTAGGTGACGTGATCCAGAAATTCTTTGCAGTTTTACATTGAGGAACGTTATTCTTAAATTGCGGATTTATTTGTCCACGCAGTCTTTCAGAGAGCGGCGAACCCCTCCCCATCTTTGATACAGTTGACCATGTAGTTCTTGTATCTCGCCTAGAGCAGTATGTTGGCATTCGTGGCACTGCTATCCAATGGTTTAGGTCATACTTGGCAAATAGGAGCTTCGCTGTGATGATTGGCGACCTCTGTTCTTCATATGCATCCCTCTCTTGTGGGGTGCCACAGGGCTCTATTCTCGGCCCTATTCTGTTTTCTTTGTACATGTTACCTCTGGGATCAATTATAAAAAAACACAATCTGTCTTTTCATTTTTATGCTGATGATTTGCAGATATATTTGCCCATGAGACCCAATGAAAATATGGCGCTTACTAAGTTACTGGATTGTATTACTGATGTAAAGCAGTGGCTGGCACGGAACTTTTTGCATTTGAATGACAGCAAAACAGAATGTATTTTATTTGGCTAGGGGAGACTAGGGGAGTCTTGTTTTTGAGGGGTGCTTCGTTTCGTCTGTTTTATTTCATGTACTTCTGAAAGGCTTTTGGTAATCTGCAGCACGGTGGCACCTTCCGCAGTCAAAACCTGTGTTTTTGTGTGTTTTGGTGTTCTGTTTTATGGCTTTGATGTAAAGCACTTTGGGTACCTTTTGGTTATTGTAAAGGGCGATATAAATAAAATTTGATTGATTGATTGATTGATTGATTGATTGATTGATTGATTGATTGATTTTTACTTCTGAGAGACTCCACCTCTCTGGGAGGGTCTTTTTATACCCAATCATGTTACTGGCCTGTTACCAATTAACCTAATTAGTTGTTTTTTTTGTTTTTTTTTAACATTACACAACTTTTCCAGCCTTTATACAGGTTTATATATGCATTACACCACAGGATTGTTGTACCAGATGCTCTGCTTACAGAATGCGTAGAAATGGCGTTGAAAAGCGTGCAATATTTTGCACCGTTATCGCTGGCTGATCCAGTAACTATCAACAAATAATCACCTCAATAGCGCCCCCGTGGGATACATTTACCACTTTTATCATCATCCACGACTGGGACAAGTGTAGATCTGGCATAAAAATCGGCGAATGACAATTTGATTTGTAGTGAAAATGTGTCAATTGTGCGAGCGCAGTTTTCATGCAACATTTGCTTGGCTATAGTGGCTGATAGTTCACCACATGTTTTCTTGACCTTCCGAGCGGCATTTTGTGGTCTGCTGCTCAACAAATCTGAGAAATTCGCCAATAATCTACAGTCGAGATTGTCTCCTGATGGATTCACAAGGTTCTGTATCATCTGTACAGTAGTCAGTGCCTGGAAAATGGACCATTTGGGGTCGCGTGCACATGATCTCATGTCAGATTTACAGTAACTTTCCTCGGCCCAGTTTCACTTTGGGTTGTATTTCCTGCATACAGAGGCTTGGTAGTGTAATGCAGCAGGTAGAACTCAAAATCTATAATCTGAGGATCTGGTATGAAAATCTGGTGGACGGACACATATCACATATACACACAGTGTCGGGTTTCCGTGATTTGCACTGCATTCTGTTTTTCTTTACATTTTGCACAGCGTCACAACTATTTTGTAAGTGCGGCTGTACAAACCTCAGTGGAAACCAAAAATGCAAATGTTAAAAAAAAGTCTGTGAGAAGATGAAGCGTAGCTTTAATGAAGAACACAAATGTGTCAGGTGTGTAATAACTGATGCTGGTGTGAGTGAGTAATGGGCAGATGAACAGATTATTATGGTTGGGGTTACGGTGTTGCGTTAGTGTGGCAGCGAGGGTGTGATCGAGCGTCAGCTGTGTGTGGCGAGGAGTCAGGTAGCACCAGCAGGTAACATGTGAGGAGTTTCACCTGTGTCTGATTACTGCCACTTTATTTATGTGTGTCTCGTGTGTTTTCAGAGGAAGCCAGTAAGCAGAGAGAGAGAGTTGAGCATCCTAGTGCCGTGTGTTTGGCGAGAGCAAATAAAGTCACTGAAAAGTGAACTTGAACTGGAAAATAAAATGCACCTGGAGTTTAGCCTGTCTCCCAGCTCATTTCCCAACAGCCTCGAGAGTGTTACAGTGGGTTAAGAACGCTCAGTTATGGAAATTCGAAAGTGAAGGAAATTAAGGATTTGTCAGTACTGTATGGAAATAAAATTCTGATCTTTTCAAATCAGCTGCGAGCCACACTGGCTATGTTCATATTACAAACTTCTTTGCAAGATTATGGTTTAATTGTTTAGACTGAACCTGTCTATATTGATGGCTCACAGTCATAACCACAACTGACCATGAAATATCTGTCTTTAATCTGAATGCACTTTCCCCCAAAACTTCCTGCATGAGGACATCTATTTCTTGGGTAACCGTTTCAAAGACTACTGTTTCGGTAGGTTGCTTACAAACTAAATTGCTAGTATTCCAATTAGCATGGAAGGAGAGCCTCTTGAAGTATATTAAAGCTCTTAGTGCTGCTAGATCAACATATCTCTCGATCCTAATAGAGCAGGGCTTTTCAAAGTGTGGGGCGCGCCTCCCCTAGGGGGCGCCAGAGTTCTTCGGGGGGGGCGCAACGTGAGGAAAAATAAACCAGAATAAGTTACTATTGCGGACATTTAGCGAACTTCAGCTAGCCTTTGCCAGAGACAAAATGGATGGATTTTTAGTACCTAAAGCTACAGTGAGTGAGGAGACAGAGTCTGGGCCAAGCAAAAAAAGAAGGAAGTATGACCACGATTATTTAAAGTTTGGATTTTCATGGACTGGATCTGAAGATGCTCCACTGCCACAGTGTGTTGTCTGCCAAGAGGTGCTCGCTAACGATGCTATGAGATGTTTAAAATGTGTAAAACAAGATATTTAAAAAAAAAAGCACAGATGTTTAAAATGTGTAAAAAAAGATGTTTTAAAAAAGCGCAGATGTTTAAAATGTGTAAAAGAAAAAAATAAAAATGTGTACAACAACCATTTTTTTTAAATACGAATGGAATATTAAGTATAGCAACAACAAAAATTGTAAGGGGGGCGCTGTTGTTTATTTGCTCTCTGGGGGGGGGGGGGGGGGGACTCTCCCACACTTTGAAAACCCCTGTAATAGAGGATAACAAAAATAATCCGAGATTCCTATTTAATACTGTAGCAAAATTAACCAGGAATAAGTCCACTATATAGACACATGCACACCTGCAGTATGGAGTAGCAACGACTTCATGAATGTTTTAATGACAAAATTGAAAATAATAGACAAAAATTCAAATGATTAATTTAAAGCCAGACAATTTGATAAGTAACCCTGTAGTTAACAATATCAGATCAGCAATTAGAATGTTTTACTCCCTTTAGAGAAACTGAACTAATTTCACTAATTTCCACTTCAAAACCTTCACCTTGTGTCCTCGATCCCTTACCTACACGTTTCTTCAAACAGATTATGCCAGAAGCAATTGAACCGCTTCTAAAAAGAAATCAATTCTTCTCTTATGATTGGCTATGTACCCAAATCCTTTAAACTAGCAGTTATCAAACCCCTGATTAAAAAACCTGACCTCAACTCCTGTCAGCTGTCCAATTATCGGCCAATATCAAACCTCCCCTTTATCTCCAAGATCCTTGAAAAAGCTGTGGCACAGTAGTTATGCTCATATTTACATAGGAATAACATCCATGAAATGTATCAGTCAGGATTTAGACTTCATCATAACACAAAGACGGCGCTGGTTAAAGTAGTAAATAACCCACTACTGGCCTCTGATCAGGGCGATCTCTTCCTGCTTGTATCGCTTGATCTTAGTGCAACTTTTGACATCATTGCTCATTCCATTCTCCTGGGTAAACTAGAAAATGTTGTTGTAGTTAAAGAAATGGCCCTCTCCTGACTCAGCTCTTATTTAACTGATCATTACCAGTTTTTAGATGTAAATGGTGACTTCTCTATGCATACTAAGATGAAGTTTGGTCTTATCCACATTACACTGGCTCCCAATCAAATTTTGCATTGATTATAAAATACTACTGTTGATCTTTAAAGCACTGAATGGTCTCGCACCACAGTACCTGAACAAACTTCTGGTCTTTTATGACCCACCATGCCTACTTAGATCAAAAGGTGCAGGCTATTTGTTGGTACAGCAAGCCTTCTCTTACAGAGCCTCTGTTGGAGAAATTAAAATCTCTCTCTCTCTCTCTCTCTCTCTCTCTCGGGACAGGTTGTTTTGTGAGGAGTTGCCTACAAAAAAAATATGATAAAGCTTTAGACCAATTTCTTTCTCTAATACTAGTTTACTAAACATGAAGCCACCAAACAGGAAGTGAGCCCATATCTCAGCAGCACTTATGTATCTACACCAAATGTGAACTGAATCAAGACCTCACCCAAAGGGAGTCCTGAAAAATGTGACCCATTTTACCACTCTGATGTGCTATAATAAAGAAAAACCTGGTTGTTTTTTTTTTCCCCAAGTCAGGCCTTTTGCTTGGCCCCCTCATTGCTGCTTGCAGCTATATTATTATTGTTGTTGTTGAACATTTTGCTGGCTAACCACAGCATTCAGACTAGTGCAACCACCAGACAATCAAATACAGACAGACAATCACTACATCACAAACAATCGATACAGCATTACCGAGAGCTGTATAAGGATCGGCATGTTGAAATTATAGTACTTACGAGTCTCTACCATGTGAAATAATGTCCCTGTCTTCATTAAGCTCATTAATCACCAGTGTGAAAATCTGTACACATCAATCACACATTCCTTTCATCCTCTAATCACAATCTCATCATCAATAGAACAACCCACTGAAAGAGTGATATTTATGAGAGTGTGGTTTGACTCAGACCTCTGTCAGTTACAGTAATCTGAAATATTCTCAAGAAGTGTCATTTTCTAAACCATCAGCTTCTTAATGACTCAGCCTCAATCCTACAAAGGTGGAGTGACTATTTCTTTGCCATCAGCAATGAGGAGTTTCCTCATCCAAAGATCACCAGTGCTGATCCAGTCATGGGTCCTGTTCCCCTGATATCCCCTGCAGAGGTAGAGGCAGAACTGTTAAAAATGAAGTCCAGAAAGGCGCCTGGCCCAGATGACATCCCAGCTGATGTATGGAAACTACTAGGAGGCAGAGGAATAAAGCTGCTGACAACTATATTCAACCGATCCATCACTGAGGGGACTGTTCCACATGAGTGGACAAAGAGCATCACTGTGCCCAGCTGGAAGGGAAAGGGTGACGTTAGCGAATGCAAAAACTACAGGCCAATACAATTAGTGTGCCACTCAATGAAAATCTTTGAATGTGTAATTGACAACTGGCTCTGTGCTATTGTTGCCATCACACCAAACCAGTGCAACTTTGTGAAGGGAACAGGTACCATCGACGCCATCCATGCTGCAAGACAACTTGTGGAAAAGCATCGGGAAAAGAACTTAATGGTCCACATGACATTTCTTGATCTGGAGAAAGCATTTGATGGAATACCACATGCACTGATATGGGATGCACTCCGATCACATGGTGTGCCCAAAACATACACAGTGGATACTGCTCCTCTACCAAGATGTTATAAGTGTGGTACACTGTCCTGTTGGTACCTCCCCAGCTTTTCCTATATGTGTGGGTGTACACCAGGGGTCAGCACTTTCACTCCTGCTGTTTATTCTGTGCGTGGACACTGTAACAGAAGATCTCCGAATACCACATCCATGGACACTTCTCTATGCAGGCGATATTTTTCTAGCTGCAAACACTCGCCAAGAACTGGAAACAAGGGTGCAGCTATGGAAATCAAGGCTAGATGGGTATGGTCTGCACCTGAACCTTGTGAAGACTAAGTACATGGAATCTGGTTCACAAGCAGATGGCAGCATCACTATCAATGGGCATGATCTTCCCAAAGTCACCCAGTTCAAATATCTGAGTTCTGTCTTTTGTGAGGATGGAGATACCATCCAAGATGCCAAAGCCCGTGTAAATGCTGCCTGGCTGAGATGGCGAAAGATAACAGGTGTACCTTGTGACAGCAGGATGCCGACCAATTTGAAGGCTAAAGTATATAAGACTGTGGTACCCCCAGTAGCACTATATGGCTGCAAATGTTGGGCAGTCACTGTAAAACATGAGCAAAGTCTACATGCCATGGAAATGAAAATGCTACGCTGGTCTCAAGGACTCTCTCGATTAGAACATGTGGAAAATACAGAAGTCCGTAGGAAAACGCAGGTGGTTCCAATCACTGCAAAGATGAGAGCGGCGCCTCCGATGGTATGGCCATATCATGCGAAGCTCAGATAGAGCAGTGGCTAAATCTGCAACAGCACTGGACATTCCAGGCAAGCAGCCATGTGGAAGACCCAAAACCAGATGGGTTGACTCAATTAAGGAGGACCTAAAGTCCATAAAAGCAAAACCAGAGGATGTCTTTGATTGGGGTAAGTGGAGACAGCTAAGCCGAGCTGTGTGCGCTGCACCTATGCAGGACTAATGCAAGGAAGAAGAAGAGGAGGAGGAGTAAATCACAAAAACCTGATTGTGCTCTATGTTTGGCCAGCAAGGAATATGTAATAAACACCAAAAAAGGAGAGGAAAAAAAAAAGAAAATTCAGTTTTAGTTGTACTTAAAGAAGAGTTAAGAGGTAAAGTGTACTACATGAGACACAGCCTTAGAGTAATATTTATGAGAGTTTAATTCGAAGCTGTAATCATAAAGAAAAAAAAAGGAAGCTTTCCCGAATAAATTCTGGTAAATAAAACTCGACAGGCTGACATCATAAATCCTGAAAACACAACCAAAACAGACTAAATGCAGTGTTTAAATAACACTAGAGGATGCGTTTCATTCGTTTCTTCAGGCTATAAGCAGGACAGAGAGGTTTTATACGAGTTTATATTCAGGCTCATGTAGTTTGCGTCAGTTTGATCAGTAATGGAACATTCGTTCTAGCTACACCTCAAATCTCATATCACTCACTGTGGTAACTGTACCACACACACACACACACACTTTCTCTCTCTCTCATCATGGGCAGCACAATAATAAATATTAAACAGTAAGTGCTACAGTGTATATGCACTATGAACATCCATCTCATTATCTCTAGCTGCTTTATCCTGTTCTACAGGGTCGCAGGCGGGCTGGATCCTATCCCAGCTGACTACAGGCGAAAGGCGGGGTTCACCCTGGACAAGTCGCCAGGTCATCACAGGGCTGACACATAGACACAGACAACCACTCACACTCACATTCACACCTACGCTCAATTTAGAGTCACCAGTTAACCTAACCTGCATGTCTTTGGACTGTGGGGGAAACCGGAGCACCCGGAGGAAACCCACGCGGACACGGGGAGAACATGCAAACTCCACACAGAAAGGCCCTCGCCGGCTACGGGGCTCGAACCCGGACCTTCTTGCTGTGAGGTGATAGTGCTAACCGCTACACCACCATGCCGCCCACACTATGAACATGTTATTCATAATGAAAGTTTGTTCAAAGTATTAAAGCTGATCATTTGAATTTATGCAACTCCAATGCATAATATGCTACAACACACTTACAGCTATCTCCCACATACCACATTATGACAGAACTCCCACTTTCTCCCACATATTATGACAGACTTCTGTCTGTCTACCACATACTGCATTATGTAAGACTTCCCACTTTCTCAAGGCTAATCACATTACATCAGACATCCCACTTTCTCCTGCATACTGCGTTATGACAGAATTCCGGCTATCTCCTGCATACTGCATTACGCAAGACTTTACACTGTCTCCCACATATTGCATTACGACAGACTTCCCACTTCCTCCCACATATTGCATTACGACAAACTTCCCACTTGCTCCCGCATACTGCATTACGACAGACTTCCCACTTCCTCCCACATATTGCATTACGACAGACTTCCCACTTGCTCCCACATATTGCATTACGACAGACTTCCCACTTGCTCCCGCATCCCAGTCACACTTCCCACTTGCTCCTGCACACTGAGTTATGACAGACTTCCGGCTATCTCCCGCAAACCGCATAACAACAGACTTCCCATTTTATCCCATATACTGGGAGAAAACTAGCAGGTTTGAGCATATTACCAAAGTGTGCTTGTGGCTAACCTCACAGTGGGTGGTCTGCCAATTCGACCTCACAGCTCATGACTCAACAGCTCCCAGCCACCAACCTACTGGAGTGTCCAGGCCTGAAGCAGGCTATTCTGCAGCAGGCTATTCTGCAGCAGGAACAACATCAGAACATCACCAACGCTTCTGCATGCTGGCATACAATGAGTTTGGCTACCTGTTTGCCTTTGCCCAACAGCTTCAAGATGCCTGCCAATAGTGGCTGCTAACAGAAGAGTGCGACGCTGATGACCTCATCAACCAAGTGGTACTGGAGTGGTTTGTCATTCAGCTACCAGAAGGAATGGCATCCTGGGTCCAGTGCCAATGTGCAGTGTCACTGGCGGAGGTGGTCTGGCTGGCAGAAGACCATCTGACAGCATTTCCAGGAGCAAGCATTCCCACCCCTTCTCTCTCTCTCTCCCTCTCTCCTCCATCTTCCCTACCCCTGCACTCCAGAAATGGGGGCCAATTGCCCCGAAAGCCTGCTCCCTGAACTCATGTCCCTCCCTGTTTTCCCTCACCCCCTTGTGCCTCCCTGCCTATGTTGCCACTATTCCCCTCTCTTTCCATAGTTAGAGCCATCAGTGCTGACCAAGGCCGGGACAAAACCTGGGCAGATCTGCAGGTGCAGTGGGGAAACCGGGCATTTCAGAGATCAGCATTCTCATAAGGAGGTGGGGATTCTGACCTGCATACCTGATGTGCCTTGGGCCTCCCCTGATCAAGCAGGAGCATATCAAGTGGCAGTGAGTATTCAAAGGGGTACATATCAGGCCTTGGTGGACTCAGCCTGCAATCAAACCACAGTTCATCAAAGCCTGATTGAATGTGGGCATTGGGGAATGCACAAATGGTGAAGGTGAGGGGTGTACACAGGGATGTTCACAAGTGCCCATTATGATGCAATTTAGGAGTGAAAAGCAAAGTGTGGAGGTGGCGGTTAATCCTCGTCTCACCCATCCACAAATCTTGGGGACAAATTGGTCCCAGGGCCGTCTGTGTCAGCTCCATATCATGGGGACACAGAGAATGGGGAGGGTTCCATCCCTCCACAGGGAATTCCCTTACACTGCAAAAAACTGAAAACTGAATTTGAGGAGAAAATTCCTTAATACTAGTGAAATTATCTTGCTGCATGGACAGATAATTTTACTTGACATCTTGGAATAAGTTGGTTGCAATCTAGAACTAGGTTTAATAATCTCAGAATTAACGTCTTGTATTCTCCTAATAGGAAATGCTCGATTGTTTCAACTATTTTCAAGATATTTTCACTTGCTAAGATATCATTTTTTGCAGTGGAATTTCCGATTGGAACACATGCAAGATGAAACTCTGAGGCACACTTTTGACCAAGTGAGAGTAATCAGTGGTCAAAACCTCCAGTCTAACATTGCACTCTCCTACCCGTATTTTTCTGTCATTGAAGATGGGTTATATTGAGTGATGCAGGACACTTTCACAGGAGAGGAAATAACCAAGTTGTTGGTTCTGAAGAGCCGCACAGAACTTTTATTCCATGAGGCTCATCATAATCCCATGGCAGGGCATTTAGGTCAGCATAAAACACTAAAACACCTCTCCTACCAGTACAGGAGCTGTACCTGAAACGCTGCCTGAACAGAATACCAAAATAGCCAGAGACTCCATCCATCCTGCCCATGGGCTTCTGCCCTCTGGCAAATGCTACCGCAGCATGAGATGTCAGACTGCCAGGTTATACAAGAGCTTATTGCCACAGGCTATCAGACTCCTCAATTCCCTTTAAACACACACCTCATCTCAAGCCATTTTTAAAAAATATTCAGTTGTTTACATTTCTTGAGCACTTTATTATTACGCATCAGTGGTGCACTGCAAAAAACTGAAAACTGAATTTGAGGAGAAAATTCCTTAATACTAGTGAAATGATCTTGCTGCATGGACAGATAATTTTACTTGACAAGACATCTTAGAATAAGTTGGTTACAATCTAGAACTAGTTTTAATAATCTCAGAGTTGGTGTCTTGTATTCTTCTACACTGTAAAAATGATATCTTAACAAGTTAGAATATCTTGAATATAGTTGAAACAATCTCACATTTCCTATTAAAAGAATACAAGACACCAACTCTGAGATTATTAAAACTAGTTCTAGATTGTAACCAACTTATTCCAAGATGTCTTGTCAAGTAAAACATCTGTCCATGCAGCAAGATCATTTCAGTAGTAAGGAATTTTCTCCTCAAATTCAGTTTTCAGTAGTGCAATGTTTATATTTATTATCACATTGTGCAATAAATCCAGTACTGGAAATAACAGGTGCAATTTTTGTTTAGTCCCAGCTTGTCCATTTATGTCTTACATGCAATATTTGGTTATGTCTGTTATATCTTTCACTGCACATGCTAGAGCTAGAAGAGAACACAACTTAATTCTGCTGTGCACTACTTGTTGTATGGTCGGAATGACAATAAAGTTCACTTTGACTTTAAGATGACTCATGGCCCGCTTCTATTGGCCAGGCATTCCCAGCGAAGTTTGCAGGTGGTGCGTGGCATAGCACGAATGCCAGTTGGTGAATTCACCAGGCACCCCAAAAGCGCCATTGCACCCTTTTATCATTGATTGAGATCCCCTTCAAAAGAATTGGTATGAATTTCATCAAACCATTAGATCAATCTGCACATAGGTATCGCTTTGTGTTAGTCTTAGTGGATTATGCAACGCAATACCCAGAAGCAGTGCCTCTACACAACCTCTACAAGTCAGGATTCCAAAAGAGATCCTGACTGATCAAGGCACAATGTTCATGGCACAACCACTTCACGAACTGTACAAATTACTGGGGATTAAATAGATTTGTACCAGTGTCTACCATCTGCAAACGGACAGGCTGGTCAAATTATTTAATCAGATGCTTAAAAACATGATTCGTAAGTTCATTCATGACAACGCCAGAAATTGGGACAGGTGGTTGGAACCTCTCTTATTTGCAATACAAGAGGTCTTGCAAGCCTCCATGGGGTTCTCCCCATTTCAATTATTGTATGGTCGCAAGCCTCGTGGTGTCTTGGACGTCATTAGGGAAAATTGAGAAGAGGAACCTTTTACCAGCAAAAATTAAATTGACCTGAGAGCAAAACTCCACACGCTGAGTCACCTAACCTAGGAGAATTTGCTCCATGCACAAGAACAGCAATCCTGGCTGTATAATGGGGGCTCAACTACATGAATTTGCACTGAGAGATAAAGTACTTGTTTTCCTACCCATGTTGAGTTTAAATTACTCGCAAAGTGGCAAGGATCCTTTAACCTCACATGGTGAATCAGAGAAGTTGACTATGTGGTCAGGTGAATGGATAGAGATGATGCACTTCAAATTTACCACTTCAATCTCCTGAAGCCATGGAGAGAGGTGGTTCCTGTGGCTCTGGTGACGGTGGGTCCCAAGACGGAAGAGCTGGGACTAGAGGCAAGTGTAAAGTGCAGCCCAATTCACCCCAGTCCCCTGAGGAGACCACCTCTCATCATCCCAGAGAGCACATGTTGCCAGGTTGTAGGAAGAATTCTCCAATGTGTTTTCATCACTGCCTGGTCACACTAATCTAATAGAGCACCACATTGAGACTCCTCTAAGGCAGTGGAACACAGCCACCTGGATTGTCTCCCTGAACACAAAAAAATGTGGTTCAGGATGAACTCAAGGCTGTGCTCAACATGGGGGTAATTGAGGAGTCACACAGTAGTTCCCAAAACAGACGTGTCGGTCCGGTTCTGTGTTGACTTTAGAAAAGTCAAAGCAGTTGTCTAAATTTGATGCATTTCCAATGACTTGCACTGATGAAGTGTTTGATCGGTTAGGCATGGCTCACTTTTATTCGACAATGGATTTGACTAAGGGATATTGGCAGATTCCCTTGACCCTATTAAGGAATCCTCCACCCACACATTGCATATGCGGCTGACTATTTAAATGGCGTTAACATTTAGAATAATGATCGGCAGCAGCATTTACAACATCTGAGGGCTGTCCTGAGATCCTTGAGATGTGCGGAACTCACAGTAAACTCAAAGAAGTGTATAATTGGGCAGGTGGAAGTACAGTATCTGGTGTTCCAATTGGGTCATGGGCAGGTGTGTCCCCAAATTGATAAGACTGCAGCAATTGTGGCCTACCCAAGACTAAAAAGGGGATGAGGCAGTTCCTGGGGCTGATTGGCTATTACAGAACGCTTGTATCTAATTTTTCAGATGTCACCAGCCCACTGACTGACCTCGCTAAAAAGGGGGCACCAGATCCGGTCCATTGGATGTAGCTATGCGAACTGGCTTTTTCACAGTTTAAAGTAGTGGCCTACTGTTGCATCCTCCTGACTTTTCTCTCCATTTTGTCTTGCAGACTGACATGTCAGACAGAAAGCTGGGATCCATTTTGTCCAAGGTGGTGGAGGGTGAGGAGTGCCCCATGTTGTACTCTAACCACAAGCTCTTGGTGCAGGAGAGTATGGTAGGTGCAGCATGCTAGAGAAGGAGTGTCTGGCCATCAAATGGGTGGCCCTCACTCTCCGGTACAACCTGCTGGGATGCCCTTTCACACACTGTTCTGACCATGCCCTGCTCCAGTGGCTCCACTGCATGAAGGATGCCAACACACAGATCACTTGTTGGTATCTGGGTCTTCATCCCTTTAAGTTCAAGGTGGTCCACAGGCCAGGGTCACAGATTGTGGTGGTGGAGTTCCTCTCCTGCCAGGATGGGAGTCAGCTGCAGGCTGGACAGCCCGAGTCAGGTGGTAGGGGTATGCGGCAGTGGAGGGGTGATCAAGCATCAACTGTGGACGACAAGGAGTCAGGTAGGACCAGCAGGTAACACATGATGAGTTTCACCTGTGTGTGATTACTGACATTTTACTTATGTGCATCTTTTGTGTTCTTTCAGAGAAGCCAGTAACCAGAGAGAGTGCTGAGCAATCCAGTGCTGTGTGGGTTCGTGTGTAGAGCAGAGTGAAGTCACTGCAAAATAAAATTAAAGAAACAAAAATGCACCTTGAGTTGTCAGACCCATCTCCCATCTCCTCCTTTCCCATAAGCACCAAAAAGTGTTGTAAATAGATTTCTTTCCTTAGCACTCAGTCATTCCTTTTATGAATTAGTAAGTTAAATAAATGCCCAAAGAGAGTTAAACGTAATGTTCTGGGAAACAAAGTTTAAACAAACTTCTCACAAGCAACTATGAACTGCACAAACAGACTCTTAGTGTTAAAAGCCTCTGTGACCAGTTGGCACAATATATGTTCAAAGCTAAAGGTTTTAAGCCTGGTTCACATGGTATAAGTTAAATAAAAGCATCCAAGACTGCTGAGTTGCATTTTAGTGAAGGGTGCTATATTGCAGATTGAGAGATTTAAGCTGGGCACACATTAGGAGTCAACTGCTAAAAAAATGGAGATTGGAAACAGTTTCCTTTCACATGTGTGAATTTATACAACAATAGTTATGATCAATAACATCCTGGGAGGCTGCCCATGCAGGACAGGAGCTGATAGCAGGGTGCTTTAGAGCAGAAAAAGCTGCTTACTGGGCAGCAACTACATCAAACCAGTGGGCCCTGGTGACAGTGCTGCAGGGTACAAAACTGTCATCCGCCCCCACATCTTAATGAACCCATAACCTCATCAATTTCATATCCTGTTAAATTTGTGGTGTTGTACAAAATTTGTTCCCTCTTAGACAGAAGAATGATTGTAAGAATAGACCCCATGGTTCAGAACAAAGAGTTCTACTCAACCTACTTCAGAAGAAGGATGGGGGTTTGATTGTCCATTTCTACAATTGAAAGAACCGAACAACTTCTTCTTTCAGCTGCTCCTATTAGGGGTCACCACAGCAGATCTGTTCCACATATTTGAAACCGGAGCACCCAGAGGAAACCCACGTAGGCACAGGGAGAACATGCAAACTGCACACAGAAATGCCCCCAGTGGTCATGAGGTTCAAACCCAGAACCTTCTTGCTGTGAGGCAACAGTGCTAACCACTACACTAGCCCTCTGAGAGAACTGAACTATCAGACGTTATTCATGCCATGCAGTCAGAAGGTTGGTTCAGTGCAGTGCATGTTTTCCATGTTCTCATCACTCATGCATTATTTATGTTTGTGTATTCTTTACATGTTTATGCATTCTTTCATGAAGATGGAAAAACTTCCCATTATTCTGAGCTCACACATCTCCATTTCATATACAAGACGCTAAACTAATGAAAATTCTTATTTTATTTCCTTGGATGCATGGCTTGTTTATGTACTCAGTTGCCTGATTTCCTGGCTTGATCAGAGAAAAACAGAGCCGTCACCTGGTTCTGGTCCTCATCTATGAGTCAGATGGTAAAATAAAGCTGGCTGGTTGGAAACGTGGCTGAAGCAGGAGTAAACATCATTAGCTGCTTATTTCCCAAAATAAGAGTTTATTAGTTGGTGAACTTACTCATTTTCTTGTGTCCATATCTATTAAAGTCTCTCGGTTTGAATATTTCTAAAATATGAACGTGTGAAAGAAAGAAAATGTGTTCATTACCATATTCTTAACATCTGGAATTAACTTTTCCAATGAAACAATATTTAAGTTTCAGCAGAATTGTATATAAAATGGTGCGAAAATCATAACGTGTGAGCGCACTGCAACTAAATAGCTTTTAAATTAGATGTATAAAGCTGTAAAAAAAATAAAAAAAATAATCTAGAATGATATACTAATAGTATTAATATTGTATTTAGGAATCAAATCAAATGAAATCTGGATTGTTACTGTACAGGACAAAGTGCAGTACATGTTTATGAGGCATGCGTCAAATGTTAAATGTTCAAATATCTCAAGTTAAAAGTTAATAAATGACTATTCAGTTATCTGCTAAAGAGGAAACGCATATTTACTATAATCATTTTCCACTGCAATGAAAGTTACTTCCTGTCCACGACAATGGACATATTTGTGTTTGGAGAATTTCTAATTAATGAATATAAATATTAAATACACAGCAAATTCTTGACTAAAAATCAGCTAAAGTTACACAAAGTTTTGACCTGCAAGCTTCACGTTTACATTTATATTTACAGCACGCTGTTGTTATCCAGATGTGCACTGAAGTCTCTACTGAAAACACACATCCTCACACTAATACAAATACACCTTAGTCAAAGAATATTGCAAGGGAAGTATTCAAACACTGGCTTCTCTCACAGGTTTATCATTTAATACTCAATATTTTAACCCCAAAAATGCTGCAAAGCATCCATCAGGTTTGGTTTCTCACTTTCCTTATATGGTAACCGTTTCCTGTTGTCATGGTATTTTACTGTTCTCCCATTAGGCCTCATTAGTTTGTGACTTACGTACATCCTCCTGTTGTTACTGCGCGCGCGCGCGTGTGTGTGTGTGTGTTATTCCATCAAGCCTGAAATCAAATTGAACCATCAAAAACTCTGCTGTGATCCTTCAGCACAGATGGATTTATAGGCTTGATTGCGCTGATCGTTAAAACGATCATAAATTTGTAATTGCAAAAATGTATTAGTTTTATTAGTGCTAGATTTGACACCTTGATGTAGGCCTTATTATTATTTAATTTGTGCTAGCAGCGCTGGCGCAAATTGTTACCCTCACTCAGGATCTTTCTACTTTATTATTATTATTATTATTATTCTCGTAGCATTTTTTAAGATGCTATTTCTCCCTCAGTTTTCAACCAATCACCACCACATTTCACCTGAAGAATACCTCTGGGCTGAATTAAGTTGCTATGACTTTTGGTGGTGATTTGGATCACCGAGCCGGAACGATACATGAAAAACAGGGGGGTGTTAACTGTCATTTTTCATGATTTTTTCAATCAGTTTTTATTTTGTTCAGCAAAATGACCTTCACCTTGACCTGCAATTGACAAAGGTCAGCTAGCAGAAATTACTGTGACTTTAGTCACAGTCTCCATCTAGTTTTTTTTGTTGTTAATTTTTTTTTCCCTTTGGGCCAAAAAAAGTGCAATTTTTGACCAATTTTGGCTGCAAATCTTCACTGGCATCTCTAAACTATATACATGTATGTAAGGTTAGCTAAATAATTTCACATTAGCGAACTCAAATACATTCTCCATTTACCATGACAGAAGGCGAGGACGTCCAGGAGGCTTCCAGGGGGTTAGTTAATTTCAGTGAGTTCAAAACACCTACACAACCGTCAATCATTCCAGATTCATGTGTCCATTAGCTCGTCTGCTGTTTTTATGGGGGCGGGGATATCTGAGCAATATGTCCATCCATCACCATTGCAAAGATGACCATTACATCAGAGTAGTTGAATTCAGCTGTGTGTCCAAAGATGACTGATGTAATGACTTGCGCAGCATCATCTGCACACTCTCGTCCAAAGACATCAGGGTCCAGTGGCAGAACATAGTCGAGACGGCTGGAACAAGTACCAGTTACAGGGCTCCACTCCGATATTTCTGTCAGGGTTGATTTCCCTTTGCCTTTCACTATCCCTAGCTACCCACAGGGCAGTGAGACCCAGCGTTGTGCGTACACTATGTTGGGATTTTTGTTTCACCCCTGAAGGGACTACGAGGTGTGTCAGAAAAGAAACAGAACTGGGGTCACAAAAAAAATGTGTGTCAAATCCAAACTACAAGTTTTCCCCTTCAAAATAATCCCCGTTGAGTCTAATGCACTTTCCCATCCTTCTCCACCACGCCTCCATGCACTCCTGGAAGGATTCTCCCGAGATTCTCTGCAGCTCCATCGTCACGGCCCTCTTGATAGCTTCCGCGTCCAGAAAACGGGTCCCCCTTGATGACCCCCTTGAGCTTGGGGAAAAGGAGAGAAAAAAAAGAAAAAAAAAATCACACGGAGCTAGGTCGGGTGAGTAGGGAGGTTGCTCCAGCATGGCAATGTTCTTCTCGGCAAGGAACTACCAGATGCTCAGGGTGTTGAGTCGCCATGTTGTTGTGGTGAAACAGCCATGAGTTGTCCTGCCACAACTCTCGCCTCTTTTCACACACTGAATGAAGCAAACACCGCAGGATCTCTTTGTAGACATGATGGTTGATCGTCTAGCTCTGTGGCAAGAACTCTATGTGGATGATGCCCCTCACATTGAAGAAGCACACTAAGTTCTGTTACTTTTCTGACACACCTTGTAGATGGTAGGTTTGTTTTCAGGGTTCCTTCTCCCCTAGATCTGCCATGTTTAGCAAAGGTCACAGAAAGACACATGGTTGGTCTTCACCATGAAGAGGCTAGTGCGATCAGCTTGAGTGATCATATGCTGCGCTTCACAAAGTGTCAGATGTGGGAAGACCAGTCTAGGATGCCTTCCTAGGCTTCTAGTACCAACTCGTAGCAGTACTGGCAGGGGGCGGCACGGTGGTGTAGCGGTTAGCACTGTCACCTCACAGCAAGAAGGTTCTGGGTTCGAGCCCAGTGGCTGATGGGGGGCCTTTCTGTGCGGAGTTTGCATGTTCTCCCCGTGTCCGCGTGGGTTTCCTCCGGGTGCTCTGGTTTCCCCCACAGTCCAAAGACATGCAGGTTAGGTTAACTGGTGACTCTAAATTGACCGTAGGTGTGAATGTGAGTGTGAATGGTTGTCTGTTGCCCCTTTTCCACCAAAGCAGTTCCAGGGCTGGTTCGGGGCCAGTGCTTAGTTTGGAACCGGGTTTTCTGTTTCCACTGACAAAGAACTGGCTCTGGGGCCAGAAAAACCGGTTCCAGGCTAGCACCAACTCTCTGCTGGGCCAGAGGAAAGAACCGCTTACGTCAGTGGGGGAGCGGAGTTGTTAAGACCAACAACAATAACAAGACCACGAAAGATCACCATTTTTAAGCGGCGAGAAGCAGCAGCTGTACAAACGCAAAGTCATCCATTATTATTATTATTGTTGTTGTTGCTGCTGCTGCTTCCGTGTTGTTTTTGCTTCGATATTTGCGCCAAGGTTTATGCAAACATAGCGACGTAACTGACGTATACAGCGACGTAATGACGTAGCTCTGCGAGCTATGGAAAAGCAAACTGGTTCTCAGCTGGCTCGCAAGTTGAACGAGTTGTGAACCAGCACCAGCACTGGCCCCGAACCAGCCCTGGAACTGATTTGGTGGAAAAGGGGTATGTGTCTATGTGTCAGCCCTGTGATGACCTGGCGACTTGTCCAGGGTGAACCCCGCCTCTCACCCATAGTCAGCTGGGATAGGCTCCAGCTCGCCTGCGACCCTGCACAGGATAAGTGCTTACGGATAATGGGTGGATGGAGTACTGGTAGGTCTGCACTTGGGTTAAACCTCAAGTTCTTTCATGACAGCCTTCTATTTCAACTGCATCAGCTTAAAACCCCAATTTACATCTAATGAACCTCAATAATAGACTGAACGAATAAGATACCCAGGAAACACACTACAAGCATTCATTAGTGTGAATAAATTGTAATTATATTCAAACAGACACGCTTGTTAATTAAACAGTGTGTAGTCCTGACTTTACAGATGTTTACGCTGGATTTCTTTGACCTGTAATGATCAGCAATTGAGTGACACGGTTTATACATGAATAATGTAGTCAGAGTGTTTAGGACTGACAGCCAATCAGAGCTCATTACTACAGATGATGCTAAATGGATGTAGGACACCGGAAGACACAGCTCAGTCCGCTGTTTTAATTAATGATTAACGAATCTAATTACCAGCCCACGGGCACACTTTAAGCTTCTGTCGTTGGCCTGTTTGAGCTTTTCTCAGCTCAAGGAGACGCACTGAGAAAGTCCACATGCCTGAGTCACATTTCCTGTGTACCAGTTTGGTGGAGACAGGCCAAGCAGAATGTCTCAGCTCTAATGGAATATTCTAGACGCATACACACAGTGATTAGCAGCACTGTAGTAAAGCTGCTCAGATCAAAAACAAACGCGAGTTCCAAACACAACTATGTGATATGCAAGGTCTCATTAGTTACAGTCACTGAGGAACCACACAACACTCTGTGGTTGAGTAACAAGTTACAGACGCAAGTCATAAGTAGCCTTTTAAGTAGTTAGCTAACACCTTGCTGACAAATTGGCAACGTAGCACCTAGAATATTTAATATTATTACACATACAGGACACTTTTTCGATGGAATAAAAACATGTTCTATTCCCTTCTAGCTGGTTTCATTCATTTGGTTCGATAGCATGCAATATTCTTAGCATATCGCTTATCCCAGCCTTTCTCAACCGGGGTGCCGTCTGGCTTCGTTAGGGGTGCCGTCAAAAAAATTATATATTTTAACACTGAAATAAATATAATGAATTAAAATTCCAAAAAATGATAGTTACACTAATGCAGATCATCGCCGCCTCATGCATCATCAACATTTGTCTCGCGGCCCCCTTTCCCATGTCACAACGTCACTGCCGGGGTCAGCGTGACTGCGTATATTTTATATGGGGGTGCCTTGAGAATTTGCACACTTCTGAAGGGTGACGTGACTGAAAAAAGGTTGAGAAACGCTGGCTCATCCTATGTGTATTACATCACTCTACCCAATGGAGAATGAGCATTGAATATGATTTACGATATAAAACTTCCATGCTAGCGAGCGACTGTGACAATTTGTAAACAAACATGGCCACCAGGTTCGTGTCATTAAAATCGGACGATTTTGATAGAAGTTTGGCTGCCAGGTCGCTCCGTTGCGTGGAGCTGTCGATGTTGATTTTAAAAGTAACTCAGTAATACCAGGGCTAGAATTTTGGCGCGAATCCGCAAATCGATTCGCGTGAGCATTCGCATAAATTGCTCCCCAGGCGAATCCCAACGGATTCACGCAAAATATTCAAGAAATATCGTAATTTTATCGTAAAATATCAAAGCAATCACTTCAACACAAAAATTCCACAAACGGTTTCGGTTTCGATAAACAAACGTTCTGCGCATGTGCAAAGTGTGTTTCACTCGCTTGGTGTCGCTTGCATCTAGTCCGCCGAGTACTCGCCAGGTGGCTTTTGTTGTCAAAAATAACAAGATGGCGTACTCCAGCTCAAGTGATAGTCAGCCAAACACCTCGAAATCCATTGAAAAAACGAAAAGAATATCACGGTGCGGTTTACAGGCGTGGGGCGATGACCTACTAGACAATTATGACTTCGACTTTGAAGACGATTTCGCGGTCAAGGCGAGGTGTAAGACATGCAGCCTGCACTATAACAAAATCAAAGCGCGGTGGGTATTCTGTTTCACGGTCGATGATCGTCACGCATATAATGATATATAGCCTATACACGAGTCTGACACACAGACACACACACACACACACACACACTAGTGCAGTCATTCAGAATCAGAAAAACAAGACCAATGAAATGAATAAATATATGATAAACACACAAAAATACAGGCTACTGACATGAGAAACTCGATAATTTTTTACGTTAATAAAATTACACTCAAATTAAAATGAACACCAGAATTTGAAATAAATAAATTATCAAGACATGCAATTACAGAGAATATTGAATTTACTTTTTCAGATATAGAGGCAAGGTCGTGAATGATGTTATGAGTTATGGGAAAAATTTTATTGGATTCTCAGGATTCTCGCAAAACGGTTTTGTGAGAATCCAAACAGATTCCTGCAAATTTTCATGAAATTCTAGCCCTGCAGTAAATTACACAGGAAAAATAATAATAATATTATTCGGCTTGACTGTGCTAGCATCGTACTTCGCTAACGATACTGCTGCACCGGCTGGAAGGTAAGTGCACTGCTGCGCTAACAGCAGCGAGTCACGGGCAAGTTCGCATTGGCCTATGAGAATGCTGATATGAAGACAGTGTGTATGTATAATAATATTGGCTGCCTTTTTTCATGGTCTATCAGATATATTCCATTCAGCTACTCATCTTTGACTCGTTCAGTATCATGCTAGCTGAGTGGAATACATCTCATATACCACTCAAAGCCAGCCAATATTATTTAAATATGTCACTCTAAACATCTAACCTTCAGCTCCATGTTCCAGGTAATGGTGCTTCAACATTACACTTTATTTCATTACACACATTTGAACACTACATTTGTAAAAGCTATAAAGTTTTGCTGTAAAATTTCTTATCTCGTTGTCGTAAGAACAGGACGTATTCGTGAACTGTAGCATTTGAAACAGCCCATGCCCTGTTTACTTCCTGTTCTAGCTCCACTCCCTGATTTATCAGTGTCACCTGTGTGCACTTGTGACTTTACAGCCTTTTAGTTTGTCATGTGTCTTGCATGTCACTGCTGTAATTTGAAGCTGTGCCCCCTTGCTGTTTGTGTCCTAGTTTCCCAGGTAACCCTGTTTCCTTGTTTCCCACTTCCTCGTCCTAGTTTCCTACTTCTCAGTTATGTTCTAGAGCGTCTCAGTTTTGTCTTTACTTTATATGGTGGTGTCCGTAACAATGGTCTGGTCACCAAACAAGACAGTGTCCGAATGTGGCGTCTTCAGAACAAGATGGTCTCCAACAGTGACTGCCTCCTAATTTCACAGTTACCAAATATGATGGTCTTCAAAAATGACACTTGCCAAGCAGGACATTGATCAAGCGTGATGATCTCTGAACAAGTTAATCTTCAAACACAATGGTCTCCAAACATGATGCTCTTGAAATCAGACAGCTCCCAAACATGATGGGCTGATTACCTGATGGCCTCCACACTGCTGCCAAACATGAGTGCCATCCAACATGACGGTCACCAAATGTGACATTTGCCAAACACGCTGGCCTCTCCAAACATGACTGACTCTAAACTTGATGGTCTCTGAATGTGATGGTTTCCAAGCATTACGGTCATCAAATATGACGGTCTCCAAACGTGACCGACTCTAAACTTGGTCACTAAATTTGAGGGTCACCAAACACGAAGGCCACCAAGCATCATTTTCAAGACATGGTGGTCTCCAAACATGACAGTCTCCACCATTGATGGTTTCCAAACCTATGGTTTATTTTTTCTGTTGTCATGGTAATTCTATTTGTTGGGAAATTAATTGCTTGAATTTTAATTCACTTCATGTCCAACTTTAAAAGGATACAAATGTAGCAACTGTTTGTGTACACGACACCCTGGTTATTTATTCTAATGATATTTTAATAACAGTGCTAATTAACAAGCTTACAGCAGTGTTCAACATTACACACACACACACACACACACACACACACACACACATCTGCTGTGCTACATGAAGCTGCTGTTACCATGGCTACAGTGTAGGTCAGCTCAACACACTATAAATGCTCAAGGTTTCTGTACGCGCACACACACACACACACACACACACACACACACAAGTGATGAGCTTCATTCATCATCTAGCAGATGCAGCTGAGTCATGGCGTGCTTACATCACTCTCTCTCACACACACACACCTTGGTTTATAAAGGCGTATGAATAACAATTAATATTATGTATCATGGCTCATATTAATCTGCATGATGGCTTGTAATTCATATAATGGCTCAGTGTGTGTGTGTGTGTGTGTGTGTGTGTGTGTGTGTGTCTGGACATTTGTCTGGCTCTAACTGTGCCATGTTACTGAACAGCCTGGAAGCCATAGCAACCGCTTCAGCCAGAGGCTAATGCTAACACTGTTTACTGCACACGCTCAGTAGGATTAAAGGCGCTACTACACACCAGTATCCCTTTCTACATCTCTCTCTCACACACACACACAGCTACTCTTTACAAAGAACTCATCTTAAAAGTATAAAAAACTAAAATGAAAACAGATATTTAGAAATATTAGTCCTACAGCTTATCATACTCCATCAACACCATTTTTAAAAATCATTTTTATTTAAGCATCACCGACTCACAGAGGCCACCCGGGTATAATATCCTACCTAGTGCGCTAGATGTAGTGCAGATCATTTAAGGTTAAACTTCATTAACAGAACATTTACCTGAGGAAAACGTAACCTTTAACACAACTAAAAGGTTCTTCTATCGCAGCCTTTCACAGCGTGTCCATCACTGAATCTCACAAATACGATTCACCGTGCAGCCGTACTCGAACAGCCTGGACGCACCTACAGATTAGATGCTGCTGGGTGAATCTATCAGATTAGACGCAGAAATGGACTAAAAGGGTTGTTTTTTGTTTTCGCTGTTTTCATTTCCATAATCGAGAAATGAATCGACTCAGATTTGACTCAATCGATTCGCAGTTCAGTGAACAGAATTCGACCGGAAGGAATTGAACAGCTCTACTTCAGATACCACACACCGTAAGGGCAAAGCCACTGCTGCTAGTGAACTTAGCATGACGACAGGTCAAGTAAGGTCATGATGAAAAGAACGCAAGATAACGATGGCAAATACCTTATAATGAAATTCTTCAGAATTTAAACAGATGTCAGTTAAGGTTTTTTAAGAAAGATAGACATTCTGACTGTAATTGCATCATTAGGCTCCTGTTACCATGGATACAGACTCAGTCAGCTAGACACTATTAGTCTATAATAATATAATAGGATGAAAGCAGTGAGATGCTCCTGGTGAAGGTCAGTGTAGGAGCACTGCTTTGTTCTGTGAACTTCAACACTGCAGAATGGAGAAGAGGAAGCGAACAGCCAATTACAGCTTCCTGAAAATAGAGAACTGAGGAGCTGGTGATTATTAGTTTCTGACCACAGAATATCATGACTTCACCATCGAGGTCGTGTGTGTGTGGAGACTCACCAGCACGCGTCCGGTGAGTGTCTGTGCAGAGATCATGACCCCGGCCCAGTCCTTCACCGAGGTCATCCAGCCCACCTCACTGACCACCGTACTGTCCTTCTTCTCCACACTGCTGATCCGCTGAACATCCTACACACACGCACACACACACAAAAGCAGACTATTATGCTGAGAGTACATTACACAACTCCTATTACACACAATCTATTTATTTTTGGGTGAACAACAACCTCCAGGTCAGTGACTAATCACCGTCCAATGGCCTGACATTTCCCAACGTGTGTGAAATGATGAGTAATAAATCTTGCTCTCTGTGTGTGTGTGTGTGTGTGAGAGAGTGAGAGAGACAGTCAGTGAGAGGACACTGTCTGGGAACTAAACAGGGTCGAGCAGAAGGACAATGATATAGCAAAGCAAGTAAGTTGTCCTGTCTGAACAGGAAATGGGAGAGGGCGGGGTTAGAAAGGACAGGGCGGGGTTAGAAAGGGCAGGGCGGGGTTAGAAATGACAGGGCAGAGTTAGAAAGGATAGGGCGGGGTTAGAAAGGACAGGGCAGAATTAGAAAGTTCAGGGCAGAGTTAGAAAGGACAGGGCAGGGTTAGAAAGGACAGGGCAGAGTTAGAAAGTTCAGGGCGGGGTTAGAAAGGACAGGGCGGGGTTAGAAAGGAGAGGGCGGGGTTAGAAAGGAGAGGGCGGGGTTAGAAAGGACAGGGCGGGGTTAGAAAGGACAGGGCGGGGTTAGAAAGGACAGGGCGGGGTTAGAAAGGAGAGGGCGGGGTTAGAAAGGAGAGGGCGGGGTTAGAAAGGACAGGGCGGGGTTAGAAAGGACAGGGCGGGGTTAGAAAGGACAGGGCAGAGTTAGAAAGGACAGGGCAGGGTTAGAAAGGACAGGGCGGGGTTAGAAAGGACAGGGCAGAGTTAGAAAGGACAGGGCGGGGTTAGAAAGGACAGGGCGGGGTTAGAAAGGACAGGGCGGGGTTAGAAAGGACAGGGCGGGGTTAGAAAGGACAGGGCGGGGTTAGAAAGGACAGGGTGGGGTTAGAAAGGACAGGGCGGGGTTAGAAAGGACAGGGTGGGGTTAGAAAGGACAGGGCGGGGTTAGAAAGGACAGGGCAGGGTTAGAGACGACAGGGAAAGGGTTAGAGACATCAGGTCAGGGCTGGAAAGGACTTTATGGGTTTAGAACAGTCAGGGTGGGGTTAGAAAGGTCAGGTCAGGGTTAGAAAGATCAGGGCAAGGGTTAGAGATATCAGGTCAGGGTTAGGAAGGTCACGGCGGGGTGGAAAGGAGCAACAGAGGTTTAGGGCTGTGGTGGCTCAACAGTTAAGATTCTGGGTTACTGATCAGAAGGGTGGTTCTCATGCCCTAGCACCGCCTACACCTGCCCTTAAGCAACGCCCTTAACCCGCTCTGCTCCAGGGGGTTACATCACAGCTGACCCTGCACTCAGACCCCGACTTACTAACAAGCTGAAATATGTGAAGAATTTCACTGCGCTGTAATGTTTATGGAACAAGTAAGAACTTCTGCTTCACACACACACACACACACACACACACACACCTCATGGGCTGAAGCCACAGTGTGCAAGAAGGTCCTAATTACAGCCTCCTGTGTATTTCCCACAGAGACTGAGGTGTGACCCCACACACACACACACACACACAGCAACGAGGTTGGAGGAAGAGAAGACTCGAGCTGCATAAACAAATATAACACAAATTAAAGGGCAGAAGGTGTTCATGTTAAATGTCAGACATTCCTAATGAACCACACAAGGGACTTGGCTTTAATTAACGCAGACACGCACGCAGAGTATTAAAACGAGTGTCTTAATATAAACCTGCACTATTGTCAGAGCTGCCGTTATAGAGAAGCAACCAACACCTTCTGACCAATCAGAGTCCAGAACTCAACACTGCAGCCTTTTATTTTAAAAATCCAGAGAATGACATTATTCTTTTCTCTCACAGAACAACCTTCTGGATCCTCACCAGTCCGGTTTTCAAGCCAGACACTCAACTGAGACTGCACTTGTCTCCGTCAGTGAGACACTTCACGCAGCGCGTGCTGCCTCCCTCTCCTCTGTTCTGATTCTCCTTGATCTTTCTGCTGCATTTGACACTGTTGATCACCCCAACCTCCTGTTATCCTTATCAGCTCTAGGGATCTGTGGGACAGCCACAGATTGACCAGAGAGGTACAACCCCGATTCCAAAAAAGTTGGGACAAAGTACAAATTGTAAATAAAAACGGAATGCAATAATTTACAAATCTCAAAAACTGATATTGTATTCACAATAGAACATAGACAACATATCAAATGTCGAAAGTGAGACATTTTGAAATTTCATGCCAAATATTGGCTCATTTGAAATTTCATGACAGCAACACATCTCAAAAAAGTTGGGACAGGGGCAATAAGAGGCTGGAAAAGTTAAAGGTACAAAAAAGGAACAGCTGGAGGACCAAATTGCAACTCATTAGGTCAATTGGCAATAGGTCATTAACATGACTGGGTATAAAAAGAGCATCTTGGAGTGGCAGCGGAAGTAAAGATGGGAAGAGGATCACCAATCCCCCTAATTCTGCACCGACAAATAGTGGAGCAATATCAGAAAGGAGTTCGACAGTGTAAAATTGCAAAGAGTTTGAACATATCATCATCTACAGTGCATAATATCATCAAAAGATTCAGAGAATCTGGAAGAATCTCTGTGCGTAAGGGTCAAGGCCGGAAAACCATACTGGGTGCCCGTGATCTTCGGGCCCTTAGACGGCACTGCATCACATACAGGCATGCTTCTGTATTGGAAATCACAAAATGGGCTCAGGAATATTTCCAGAGAACATTATCTGTGAACACAATTCACCGTGCCATCCGCCGTTGCCAGCTAAAACTCTATAGTTCAAAGAAGAAGCCGTATCTAAACACGATCCAGAAGCGCAGACGTCTTCTCTGGGCCAAGGCTCATTTAAAATGGACTGTGGCAAAGTGGAAAACTGTTCTGTGGTCAGACGAATCAAAATGTGAAGTTCTTTATGGAAATCAGGGACGCCGTGTCATTCGGACTAAAGAGGAGAAGGACGACCCGAGTTGTTATCAGCGCTCAGTTCAGAAGCCTGCATCTCTGATGGTATGGGGTTGCATTAGTGTGTGTGGCATGGGCAGCTTACACATCTGGAAAGACACCATCAATGCTGAAAGGTATATCCAGGTTCTAGAGCAACATATGCTCCCATCCAGATGACGTCTCTTTCAGGGAAGACCTTGCATTTTCCAACATGACAATGCCAAACCACATACTGCATCAATTACAGCATCATGGCTGCGTAGAAGAAGGGTCCGGGTACTGAACTGGCCAGCCTGCAGTCCAGATCTTTCACCCATAGAAAACATTTGGCGCATCATAAAACGGAAGATACGACAAAAAAGACCTAAGACAGTTGAGCAACTAGAATCCTACAATAGACAAGAATGGGTTAACATTCCTCTCCCTAAACTTGAGCAACTTGTCTCCTCAGTCCCCAGACGTTTACAGACTGTTGTAAAGAGAAAAGGGGATGTCTCACAGTGGGAAACATGGCCTTGTCCCAACTTTTTTGAGATGCGTAGTTGTCATGAAATTTTAAATCACCTAATTTTTCTCTTTAAATGATACATTTTCTCAGTTTAAACATTTGATATGTCATCTATGTTCTATTCTGAATAAAATATGGAATTTTGAAACTTCCACATCATTGCATTCCGTTTTTATTTACAATTTGTACTTTGTCCCAACTTTTTTGGAATCGGGGTTGTAGGACTGGTTCAAGTCCTACCTCTCTGGTCACTACTTCCAGGTTACCTGGTCTGGTACTGTATCAGCACCACACCCACTTACCACTGGTGTCCCTCAAGGTTCAGTCCTTGGTCCGCTTCTCTTCTCTCTCTACACCCAGCCTCTCGGCCTGATTATCTCTGCTCATGGTCTATCGTACCACTGCTATGCTGATGACACCCAACGGTTTCTCTTTTTTCCTCCTTCTGAAACACAGATCTCCGCTCGCATCTCTGCTTGCCTGTGTGACATCCAGAGCTGGATGGGCAACCATCACCTGAAGCTCAACTCAGGCAAGACAGAGGTAATCTACATTCCTGCTCCATCCTCTCCACCCCTGGACATCATCAGCATTCTGGGGGACATCTGTAGGTCACCTTCACTCACTGCAAAGAACCTAGGGGTCGTGTTCAACGACAAACTCTCCTCAGTGAACATTGCAGTGACCCAGAGGTGTAGATTCCTCCTCTAAAACAGCTGAAGGATCTGCCCTTTCCTCACCACCTACTCTACTCAGCTCCTGGTCCAAGTGCTGATCCTCTCCTACTTGGACTACTGCAACTCTTTCCTTGCTGGACTTTCAGCTTCTGCCATCAGACCCCTGTAGCTCATCCAGAACGCTGCAGCTCACAAGGTCTATAACCTCCCTCGCTCTTCCCATGTCACCCCTCTGCTTGCTGCCTTTCACTGGCTACCTGTTGCAGCTCATGTCAAATTTAAGACATTGGTGTGAGCTTACCAGGTTCTTAAAGGGTTAAGGCCAGCATACCTCCTGAGTCTGATTCGCCCTGACACACCAGCCAGATCCCTACGCTCTGCTACTACTGGTTGCCTGGCCCCTCCTCCTCTCCGCTCTTGCCCGGCCTACTCAAGACTGTTGTCTGTCCTGGTTCCCTGTTGGTGGAATGACCTTTCCATTGAGGTCAGAACTGCTGACTCCCTGACCACCTTCAAGCATAGACTGAAGACTCACCTCTCCCCTTCTTCCCCACCCACTGTGTAACTGCGTTTTGGTCCTGACCAACCCAGGCTGTGTGCTGTCGAGCCTGGGGTTAGCCGTTTGAGTTCTCTATTTTGTTGTACTTTATATGGTTGGTTTGTTTCCTTGGCTGTTTGAGTATTGGTACTTCAACAGAATATTACACTTGGTATTGCTGTCACTTGTTCAGTTGGCACTAGAACTTTCTTGTCTAGAAGTTCAGCACTTTGTGTACCTGATTTTTGCACTCGTTCTACATTGCTCTGGATAAAAGCGTCTGTGAAATGCTACAGTTGTGTTCAAAATAATAGCAGTGTGTTTAAAAACGTGAGTAAAGCTCAAAATCCTTATAATAATTTTTATTTCCATGCATTGGGAACAATGCACATTATATTCTACATCAAAACATGAAGAAAAATGTATCAGTATTTTAATTACTTTACAGAAAATGAAGAAAAATGAACATTGGGCTGTTCAAAAAAAATAGCAGTGTCTGCATTTTTCATTACAAACTCCAAATATTTACTGTATAAACTGAAAAAATCTTAAGGATTTAGTATTCCTGTGAATCACTAAACTAATATTTAGTTGTATAACCACGGTTTCTGAGAACTTCTGGCACCTGTGAACAGGTATTCCAGCCCAGGATGATTTGACAACATTCCACAATTCCTCTGCATTTCTTGGTTTTGCCTCAGAAACAGCATTTTTGACGTCACCCCACAAGTTTTCTATCGGATTAAGGTCCGGGGATTGGGCTGGCCACTCCATAACTTTCATTTTGTTGGTCTTGAACCCTGATGCTGCTCGCTTACTGGTGTGTTTGGGGTCGTTGTCTTGTTGAAACACCCATTTCAAGGGCATTTCCTCTTCAGCATAAGGCAACATGACCTCCTCAAGTATTTTGATATATGCAAACTGATCCATGATCCCTGGTATGCGATAAATGGGCCCAACACCACAGTAAGAGAAACATTCCCATATCATGATGCTTGCTCCACCATGCTTCACTGTCTTCAGAGTGGACTGTGGCTTGAATTCAGTGTTTGGGGGTCGTCTGAAAAACTGTCTGCGGCCCTTGGACCCAAAAAGAACAATCTTACTTTCATCAGTCCACAAAATGTTTTTCCATTTCTCTTTAGGCCAGTCGATGTGTTCTTTGGCAAATTGTATCCTCTTCAGCACGTCTTTTTTTTAACAGTGGAACTTTGCGGGAGCTTCTTGCCGATAGATTAGCTTCACACAGGCATCTTCTAATTGTCACAGCACTCACAGGTAACTTCAGACCGTCTTTGATCACCCTGGAGCTGATCATTGGCTGAGTCTTTGCCATTCTGGCTATTCTTCGATCCATTCGAATGGTAGTCTTCTGTTTTCTTCCACGTCTCTCTGGCTTTGCTGTCCATTTTAAAGCACTGGAGATCATTTTAGCTGAGCAGCCCATCATTTTCTGCACTTCTTTACAGTATACGTTTTACCTCTCCAATCAACGTTTTAATCAAAGCACGCTGTTCTTCTGAACAATGTCTGGAACGACCCATGTTTCTCAGGTTTTCAGAGAGAAATGGATGTACAACATGTGCTGGCTTCATCCTTAAATTAGGGCCACCTGACTGACATCTGTTTTTTCACAGAATGAATGATCTCACTAATTAAACTCCACACTGCTATTATTTTGAACACGTCCCTTTCACTTAATTATTCGATTACACAGACTCAGGAGCATGCATATCATGAATGTTGGGTCTGTTGGTTTTCTATGACTCTACTACACCTACTGGTAAATTATTTGCCATGTAGTAATATAATTTCCACCAAAAACTGATTGATCTGGTTAGTCGTGTTGGACTGCTATTATTTTGAACACAAGTGTATGTAATATATATAACGTTTGTTTGATTAATACATCACTATTTAAAAGTTTTCACGTCACAGCGAGGAGTTCAGTTGTGTCTTAAAATAGAAAAGTTACTCAAGGTGAGTGGATATCTGTGAAATAAACACATCAAAACGATGAAAAAGTGAATAACTACTGTATGGATAGTTGCGTCCCTCCTCCTCCTTCTCTCTGCACTGAGTACATATTCAGTGAGCTCGGTGATGAGAGAGATACAGATGGACTGGTGCATGATGGGAAATTACAGGAACACACTTCACTCCAACGTACATTACTCAACATCAATGTTTCCACATTCACACAGACATGTAAGGAGACAGACAGACAAAGAGATGGGACAAAAAACAGACAGACAGGTTGACGGATAAACAGACACCCAGGGAGAGGCAGAAAGACCAAGAGACAAACAGATACACAGAGAACATGGCTCTCTCCTCCCCCAAACCCACGGTCCTGAAAGTGGAACTGGGAAGTTCTCATCTCATCTCATTATCTGTAGCCGCTTTATCCTTCTACAGGGTCGCAGGCGAGCTGGAGCCTATCCCAGCTGACTACGGGTGAAAGGCGGGGTTCACCCTGGACAAGTCGCCAGGTCATCACAGGGCTGACACATAGACACAGACAACCATTCACACTCACATTCACACCTACGCTCAATTTAGAGTCACCAGTTAACCTAACCTGCATGTCTTTGGACTGTGGGGGAAACCGGAGCACCCGGAGGAAACCCACGCGGACACGGGGAGAACATGCAAACTCCGCACAGAAAGGCCCTCGCCGGCCACGGGGCTCGAACCCGGACCTTCTTGCTGTGAGGCGACAGCGCTAACCACTACACCACCGTGCCGCCCGGAACTGGGAAATTGCTCCATTGAAATGACACAGCTGTGGAACCACACCCTTCTTTAACAGTCACCGTCCCGTCTCGGATCCTGGCTCTCGAACACCCTCTATGTTAAAATGTCAGCTACAGACTCAGCTATGGGGACTAATTTTAAAGTTCTCCCTCTGGACAGCGACAATCCATTTTCACCTGGTTTCCACATCAGCGGGAAATGAAACCTGTGCGCTTTGTTGTACTTACTGCAGGTGTGACACAAAGGCACACAGCAGTGTTCAGCTGGAGAGCTGCGAGACCATGAAACTTCTGAGACACTGTCACCACTTGACCAAACTCGCAGCACCTGGAAGTGCATCAGCACTACAGCGAGCATATAGCAAAGTGGCATCACAGCACTGGCCTCTTCACCATAATGTACACGGAGAATAAATATTTAATGTATAAAACGGTAAAGGTCAGAGACGTGACGGCTGAGACTGCTGTAGCTCTGTAATTAAGGAGGAGGTGGTGAATCACAGATGTGTAGTGTGTCATTAATCTCCTACACATAAACCCCTGCACTCAATTATACCACCTCAATCTACTAACATCACTCATCCACCTCATTCTGTTCCAGTCTGTTCCTTCAGGATCTCACACACACTGTCCCAAACCCTACAGTACACTCGGTCTACTCTGTCTAGTACCCGTACTGGAATATCAGCCATTTCACATTGTCTGAATGCAACATACAGTGGTGCTTGAAAGTTTGTGAACCCTTTAGAATTTTCTATATTTCTGTATAAATATGACCTAAAACATCATCAGATTTTCACACAAGTCCTAAAAGTAGATAAAGAGAACCCAGTTAAACAAATGAGACAAAAATATTATACTTGGTCATTTATTTATTGAGGAAAATGATCCAATATTACATATCTGTGAGTGGCAAAAGTATGTGAACCTCTAGGATTAGAGGTTAATTTGAAGGTGAAATTAGAGTCAGGTGTTTTCAATCAATGGGATGACAATCAGGTGTGAGTGGGCACCCTGTTTTATTTAAAGAACAGGGATCTATCAAAGTCTGATCTTCACAACACATGTTTGTGGAAGTGTATCATGGCATGAACAAAGGAGATTTCTGAGGACCTCAGAAAAAGCGTTGTTGATGCTCATCAGGCTGGAAAAGGTTACAAAACCATCTCTAAAGAGTTTGGACTCCACCAATCCACAGTCAGACAGATTGTGAACAAATGGAGGAAATTCAAGACCATTGTTACCCTCCCCAGGAGTGGTCGACCAACAAAGATCACTCCAAGAGCAAGGCGTGTAATAGTCGGCGAGGTCACAAAGGACCCCAGGGTAACTTCTAAGCAACTGAAGGCCTCTCTCACATTGGCTAATGTTAATGTTCATGAGTCCACCATCAGGAGAACACTGAACAACAATGGTGTGCATGGCAGGGTTGCAAGGAGAAAGCCACTGCTCTCCAAAAAGAACATTGCTGCTCGTCTGCAGTTTGCTAAAGATCACGTGGACAAGCCAGAAGGCTATTGGAAAAATGTTTTGTGGACGGATGAGACCAAAATAGAACATTTTGGTTTAAATGAGAAGTGTTATGTTTGGAGAAAGGAAAACACTGCATTCCAGCATAAGAACCTTATCCCATCTGTGGAACATGGTGGTGGTAGTATCATCGTTTGGGCCTGTTTTGCTGCATCTGGGCCAGGACAGCTTGTCATCATTGATGGAACAATGAATTCTGAATTATACCAGTGAATTCTAAAGGAAAATGTCAGGACATCTGTCCATGAACTGAATCTCAAGAGAAGGTGGGTCATGCAGCAAGACAACAACCCTAAGCACACAAGTCGTTCTACCAAAGAATGGTTCAAGAAGAATAAAGTGAATGTTTTGGAATGGCCAAGTCAAGGTCCTGACCTTAATCCAATGGAAATGTTGTGGAAGGACCTGAAGTGAGCAGTTCATGTGAGGAAACCCACCAACATCCCAGAGTTTAAGCTGTTCTGTACGGAGGAACGGGCTAAAATTCCTCCAAGCCGGTGTGCAGGACTGATCAACAGTTACCGCAAACGTTTAGTTGCAGTTATTGCTGCACAAGGGGGTCACACCAGATACTGAAAGCAAAGGGTCACATTCTTTTGCCACTCACAGATCTGTAATATTGGATCATTTTCCTCAATAAATAAATGACCAAGTATAATATTTTTGTCTCATTTGTTTAACTGGGTTCTCTTTATCTACTTTTAGGACTTGTGTGAAAATCTGATGATGTTTTAGGTCATATTTATGCATTAATATAGAACATTCTAAAGGGTTCACAAACTTTCAAGCATCACTGTATAAGCTCCAAGGGTCAGAGCTGCAAACTTGATATTTCTAACAGTTGTCTGGTTACATCCATCAATTGTCCAAAATGTTAGTATAGGATTATTTTGTACCTCAAAATTGCTGTTTAGAGCTTCAGAATGTGTTCGGATTTCTGTTCTCTGGCCAGTTATCTTTGTGCCAGGCTCCATGTTACAAGGGTCAGTAGGTCAGACTGTGGAATGTTCCTTTGTTAGCCAGTTTAGAAAGTCAGTACTCTCATTCCAATATTTTATGGGTTTCTCTCTCTCTCTCTCACACACACACACACACACACACACACACACACACACACACACACACACACACGCACGTACGTGTATTAGCTTGCTAAAAATATTTTTCTAAAAATCATGGAGAAATTATAACCCCAATTCCAAAAGAGTTGGGACACTGTAAAACATAAATAAAAACAGAATGTGAAGATTTACAAAATCATGGAAACTCTGTATTTCATTGAAAATAGTACAAAGACAACAGATCAAATGTTGAAACTGAGAAATTTTATTGTTTTTTGAAAAATATATGCTCATTTTGAATTTGAGGTCAACAACACGTTTCAGAACAAGTTGGGACAGGGGCAACAAAAGGCTGAAAAAGGTGTGCAATGCTTAAAAAAATTAATTTGGTTAATTGGCAACAGGTCAGTAACATGACTGGGTATAAAAAGAGCATCCCAGAGAGGCGGAGTCTCTCAGAAGTAAAGATGGGGCGGGGTTCACCGCTCTGTGAAAGACTGTGTGGGCAAACAGTGCAACAATTTAAGAATAACGTTCTTCAGTGTAAAATTGCAAAGAATTTGTGGATCACATCATCTATGGTCCATAATATCATTAAAAGATTGAGAGAATCTGGAGAAATCTCTGTCTGCAAGAGACAAGGCTGAAAACTGACACTGGATCCCTGTGATCTTCAGGCCCTCAGGAGACACTGCATTAAAAGCAGACACGTGTCTGTAGTGGAAATCACTGTATGGGCTCAGGAACACTTCAGAAAACCATCGTCTGTGAAAACACTTCATTACTGCATCCACAAATGCAAGTTAAAACCAGATATAAACAATATACAGAAACACCGCCACCTTCTCTGGGCCTGAGATCTTTTACGATGGACTGAGGTGAAGTAGAAAATTCTTTCTAGGTCTGACGAATCAAAAGTAGAAATTCTTTTTAGAAATCATGGACACCACGTCCTCCAGGCTAAAGAGGAGAGGGACCATCCGGCTTGTTATCAGTGCACAGCTCAAAAGCATTCAGCATCTGTGATGGTATGAGGGGGCATTAGTGCACATGACATGGGTAGCTTGTAAATCTGGGAAGGCATCATTAATGCTGAATGATATAAACACGTTTCAGAGCAATATGCTGCCATCCAGACAAAATCTTTTTCAGGGAAGGCCTTCCTTCTTTCAGCAAGACAATGCAAAACCGCTTTCTGCACATATTAAAACTGTATGGCTCCGTGGTAAAAGAGTCCAGGTGCTAAACTGGCCTGCCTGCAGTCCAGATCTGTTTCCCATTTAAAACATTTGGCGCATTATGAAGCGCAAAATATGACAAAGGAGATCCCGAACTATTGAGCAACTGAAACTGTATCTCAGGCAAGAATGGGACAACATTTCTTTTTCAAAACTACAGCAACTGGTCTCCTCAGTTCCCAAACGTTTACAGAGTGTTGGTAAAAGTATAGGTGACGCAACACTGTAGTAAACATGCCCCTGTCCCAACTTTTTTTAAATGTGTTGCTGACATGAAATTCAAAATGAGCAGATATTTTTCAAAAAACAATAAAATTTCTCAGTTTCAACATTTGATATGTTGTCTTTGTACTATTTTCAATGAAATATAGGATTTCCATGATTTGCAAATTATTGCATTCTGTTTTTATTTACAGTTTTTATAGCATCCCAACTTTTTTGGAATTGGGGTTGTATTATTTAGCCTGAATTTATGATATTATACTTCAGAGGTTTTCTGACACTAGGCTCCATTAAGCTGAGCCTCAGAACAATTTCGTACATACATATACATTTTCGTACATTGGGGGAGTGCCTGTTAGAGAGCACACTCGTCTTGGGCCATCGGCATAGTGAGGTAGGGTGGCCAGTTCCTTTCCTCGCCGCCCTTAGCTTCCCCAGTGTTTCCACCAGGTCCCCATTCACTGCTGGGTGGACAGGGAGCGAGCCCCAGATCCCCGTCAAGCCGAGGCTCGAACCGGGGATCGTTCGCTTAGCGGTCAAGCGCTCTAACCACTTGGCCACCTGCGCTCCCCTCAGAACAATTTGAGTTTAAATGTTAAAGCATTGTGTGTGTGTGTGTGTATGTGTGTGTGTGTGTGTGAGAGAGTGAGACCATCTTGTATTTCTTCACCACTGATTGTCATCATTGTAACGGCACTTTGTGTGACAAACACAGACCCGCTACTGTGTTGTAAAACCCTTAAAATGTTATATGGAAGGAAACATGAGTGGTTCTGTTTTATTTTATTTTATTTTAGCAGAAGGTATGCTTTGGCCAGTGAAAAGTCTGCATTGGGCAGCCAGTTAGAAGTTTGTGTTCAAACAAAGAAAAGTCCTTTTACAATGATTTTAATAGGAGCCACCATTTTGTTTTGGGGCGGTTCTAGGGTGGGTCCTTAGTAGCGGGACAGACTTTAAAAACTATCAGTGGAAGTTCAGACACCAGTGCAGTCCAGACCCGCTCAGCGTCAGAATGCTCTCTAGGCAATAAAGGTGCTTTTACGGGCAACTTCTTTTGTGCAAGTCTATTTTTGGCTATTTTTGAGGTTCAGTCTTCCACGACACTGGTGGACTAATAAAACTGTTTTAACTAGTTTTATATGAAACTGTCATGAATATTTTCTGTAATGTGTTAGTAAATAATCTGATGTTATTTTTAAGAAGCAAATTAAAAATAATCACTGGATAAAAACCTATCTATCGTATGGAAATAAAGATACAAGTTTCATTGTCCGGTGGTTAAGCGTTTATGAGATACGTTGCCTCGCACTTATGATCAGGTTCCCTGTGGTCACAAAAGCCATTAAAAAAAAAAATCAGGTCGATACTTCACCATATTCTCTTATGTATGGAGCTCTGCTATAACCACAGTGCTGAATTTAATAGAATGCCTTTATTGTCACTGCACAAATCTCATCTCATCTCATTATCTGTAGCCACTTTATCCTGTTCTACAGGGTCGCGGGCAAGCTGGATCCTATCCCAGCTGACTACGGGCGAAAGGCGGGGTTCACCCTGGACAAGTCGCCAGGTCATCACAGGGCTGACACATAGACACAGACAACCATTCACACTCACATTCACACCTACGCTCAATTTAGAGTCACCAGTTAACCTAACCTGCATGTCTTTGGACTGTGGGGGAAACCGGAGCACCCGGAGGAAACCCACACAGACACAGGGAGAAGTCAGAAAAGCAATAACTAAAACACTGACAGCTTGTGTATGCAGGTGTAGAAGTGTGTAGGACGTAGTATATAGTCTGGTTCAGTCATGTACTATAAATCTGTCGGCCTGTAGCACAACACAAGAGGGGATGCAGTACACAGGGTGGGGTATGATGGGGAGAATAGAGTTTAGGACACAAAGTGGGGTATGAGTATAGTATTGAGCATTTAGGGTGGAGTATGAGGAGGAGTATAGTACACGGGGTGTAGTATGTATTATACAGGGTGTCATTGTTGGCTGTCCATCGCTAGCGATGACGACCACTTCATTAGGATGTACAGAAAGACAGATGGGCCACGAGGCCCGCACCAGAGTGACAGAGTCGCCTGCACTGGCAGCACAAATGGCACGGCCAAGCTGCCACGGAATATCTGGCCTCATGACCTAATGCATACTATTCTCCTCTCCAAACAAAGTGCCTTGCACAGTACAGTAAGACAAACGATGTCATGCCCCCATCAGACTTCCAGACCTGATGCCAAGTGGTGCACAAAAGTGCCACAGACCTGACGGGTACGGAAGTCGCCCCGCAGTGACAACTGACTTGCCAAGTGATGCCATCCATTGGCCATTTGAGTGGCTCTTCCACATGCCATCTGATGGTGTGCCAGTGACCCTGTTGGGTTCATCTGCCACACTGCACCGAAAAGCGCCCTGCTGCCAGCGCCTTATACAGGGTGTAGTATGTAATATCCAGGGTGTAGAGTGTAGTATGGTATATGGAGTATAGTATGTAGGACACACTGTGGTTAGTGTAGAGATATTAGGATCCACACAACGTTGTGCGCTTCACTCTGCTTTCTCACAGCCATTACAGAGTGTGTTATGACACACTCCCCCGCCTCCCTGTCACACTAATCTGTGTTCGTCAAAGCAGTGCATGTCAGAAATTATTCAGATTTTGCAATGAGAGATGACAGAGTTTGGGAGTGAACAAACACCTCCTGCTGTTCCCGTCACACTAAACTGAGTTCATCATCATCATTACAGTCGCTATTCAGTCAGCAGCTCTCCAAAGATTATCAGTCCATGTTTTATTTCTCACTCAAAATCACCAATGTCCACTTCATGCCTATAGATTACTTTGTCAGCTATAGATCAGCTTAATGATCAGCTAAAAAAAAAAAAAGACAATCTGCTAAATTATCAGCTCAAAATTAATGATCAGCGTAAAGATCAGCTACAGTAAAATTAATGATCTGCTAAAATTAACTAACAGTCAGTTAAAAATAAATTAATGATCAGTTTAGCATGGCCACCCCATGTTAACCTAACCTGCATGTCTTTGGACTGTGGGGGAAACCGGAGCACCCGGAGGAAACCCACGCGGACACGGGGAGAACATGCAAACTCCGCACAGAAAGGCCCTCGCCGGCCCCGGGGCTCGAACCCAGGACCTTCTTGCTGTGAGGCGACAGCGCTAACCACTACACCACTGTGCCGCCCATCTGCTAAATTATCAGCTCAAAATTAATGATCAGCGTAAAGATCAGCTACAATAAAATTAATGATCAGCTAAAATAAATTAATGATCTGCTAAAATTAACTAACAATCAGTTAAATATAAATTAATGATCAGTTTAGCATGGCCACCCCATGTTATCCTAACCTGCATGTTTTTGGACTGTGGGGGAAACCAGAGGAAACCCACGCAGACACGGGGAGAACATGCAAACTCCACACAGAAAGGCCCCGGTCGGCTGTGACAGTGCTAACCACTACACCACCGTGCCGCCCCGAAACAGACCCAAGACCAACTCAAATGGATTGATGACCTATGAAGTGATCTGAAGCGATCACTCTCCTCTGCTTCATCTCTAATCACTTACTGCTCTTAAAGAAAGAAGGGGTTTTAGGTCTAAAATTCATCTCATGGTGTTAAATTGAGCCAAATTCATCCCTGTTTAGCATCCATCCATCCAACCATCCATCCACATCAACATTCAGCTCCAGGAGCACATTATAGCTGAGACAATTTTATCAGACCACTGCAATGTTCAGCCTCACATCCATTTAATCTCTCTCTCTCTCTCTCTCTCTCTCTCCCCCCCTTTTAATCTGCACTCGTTTCCATCAGTGGCTGAATGCTGCTTATAAATCAGTGTGACCTTTTCACTTAATGAGCTCAGAACTGTCCAAAAATGTAAGAGCTTAATGTTCAGGCAGCAGTAAATATGTAAACACACACACACACACACACGCAAACACTGAAGCTGAAAATAAATCCCAACATGTGACCTGGGAGAAAACACACAGAAATATGAGACGTTGTAGAGGACGGTAAAGTCGAGATGCGCGGCTGATCGTGGAAAGCCTGGAACTGAAATTAAACGTGTTTTTGGAACTTTACGTTAATAAATCGTTGCATGACTTGGCGTTTTATATAAAATTGTTGCATGACTTGGCGTTTTAGCTGCAGCTGTGTTTTTGCCAGCTCTGTAACTGCAGCCCCACTTTACTAAATGAGCTGAGACACTAAAATCACATCCACGCAGTTTTTTTTTCAACTGAGACCTTCTTGGCAGTCAAAGCGAGGTGATGTGGATCCCTGCCCAAGTGCGAGTTTACAGAACAAACACTGCGTATGGAACAGATGTGATATCCAGCAGTCTAATCAGTCATAACAAAATAACACACTCACGTGATACTATGGGATATTTTATTTCCTTTATACTTTTAAATGTGTTTCTTGTTTGCTTTATTTTTTTAATTACAGAAAAGTGTTTTTGATTTAATGGTTTCAGTTTTTTTAAATGATTTCCATTTTTTGTGACAATTAAAAACATTAAATTTAAAAAATTGAATTAGCCAACTGTAATCCCAGTGCAATTCTGAAAAATTAGAGAGAGATTATTCTTAATAATAATAATAATAATAATAATAATAATAATAATAATAATAATAATAATAAAGTAACTCTCGATTAGAACATTTTTTATAAAAATTTAAACAAAGTATAAATAAAAGTAATATAGGTACCTATTTATTTATTTATTTATTTATTTAAATGTACCAGGAACCAAAACCAGAACTGGCAGAATTTTATTTTATTTTATTTATTTTACATAATTTTATGTTCAATAAATAATCCTTACAAATGAATGAAGGCTTTATCTAATTGTTTTCTAATCCAATCTCCCATTTCCTGTGAATCCATCTTGTCCAAGATGGCGCCGCGGACGGTTGCCTCGGTACTTCGCTCTCTCGTACTTTCTACGTTTTTGTGTTTGTTTCTTGCATTTCTTCGCTGGTCATATACTGGTACTCTAGAGAAGAACTCATAAACATTGAATTAACCATCAGTAAAGTTCTTTCATCGGCTTTCATCAATCCGGAAAGTTTTTCAGAGCTACTTGTTGGAGGAGCAGCAGCTCTCTATGGATTACGCCGAGGACGCCGGAGACACCGGGGGAAACAAGCTGGCGCGCTCGTCAGGCTGAGGCAGCGGGGGTTTTGCACTGCGCTCCCGTCTATTCACCTGGCTAACGTCCGCTCTCTGGCCAATAAGATGGACGAACTGCTGTTCCTCGACACAATCAACATGGATTTTAACAGATCTGCTGCCTTGTGCTTCACCGAAACCTGGCTCGGTGAGCACGTCCTGGACTCTTCTCTCCACCTGCCTGGATTTCACCTTCACCGAGCGGACCGCGAAACGGAGCTCACAGGGAAAACAAGGGGTGGCAGAGTCTGCTTTTATATTTAAGAAGGTTGGTGTACTGATGTCACAGTTCTAAACAAATCATGCAGTCCTCATCTGGAGACATTATTCATAAACTGCAAACCGTTTTATGCTCCGCGAGAGTTTTCCTCGTTTATTCTGGTTGGAGTTTACATCCCCCCTCAGGCGAGTGTTAATGAGGCATTACAACACCTGGCTGACCAGATAAACAATGTGGAGAAAAAACACCCGGACTCTTTGCTCATTGTTTTGGGGGACTTTAACAGAGCCAACCTCAGCCACGAACTGCCAAAATATAAACAGCACATTAAGTGTCCCACCAGGGACTCTAACACTCTGGACCACTGTTACACTGTTTTAAAGGACTCGTACCACTCTGTCCCCCGTGCAGCCTTGGGACTATCTGATCACTGCATGGTTCATCTTATCCCGTCCTACAGGCAGAAGCTGAAATCTGCTAAGCCTGTAGTTAAGACGGTGAGGAGATGGTCTGATGAGGCCAAAGTGGAACTACAAGCCTGCTTTGACTGCACTGATTAGAGTGTTTTTGAGGCTGCAGCCTCAGACCTGCATGAACTGACTGATACTGTGACATCTTACATCAGTCTTTATGAGGATGTGTGTGTGCCCACCAAGACCTTCCGCACATACAACAACAAACCCTGGTTCACCGCAAAACTCAGACAGCTTCGCCAGGCCAAGGAGGAGGCCTACAGAAGTGGGGACAGAGTCCTGTACAAACAGGCCAGAAACACACTCACTACGTTTACATGCACATAGAGAGAATCGAATTTCTGCCGTTGCTCGACTGAAATCGAAGTTCAAAATGCCATGTATACACCTTAATTCGGCTGAAATTGAACCGAACTTGATTTCTCGGAATCGAGCTACACAACCTAGTTTATGCGATTTCTGCCGAGCTACTTTATGCATGTATACCCTATCGAGCTAGTTGTCGAGCTACTTCCGGAAGTGACGAGTGACGAGACCACAAGCGGGAAACACAACAGCCTCGGTCGGCATGACAACAGTAGTAGCGAGCAGCAGAAGAGGTCAGGAGGAATGAGGAGCAATGAGGAGACAGAGTTCATGCTCATTCAGCTTAAGGAGTTGAATATATTAAAATTCATGGACGGGAGAAAAACGCGCAATGGAGAACACGGAACTGATAACTTTGTTTACACTCTTGAATAGCTCTTCTTCATGACGACAACCGGAAGTGTACCAACACGATGGGGCGTGTTGTGCCACCTGTGGCTCGGGTGCACAATGCACCTCACACAATAGCCCGATTTCATTGTGTGCATGTAGGATTGGATTTCTCTGGCACCCTGCTGGGACCTTCAGCTCGATTACCGACAGCAGCTCGATTTGGATGTGCATGTAAACGTACTCACTGACGAAAGAGGTGAAAGCAGCTAATGGCCCTTTTCCACTACCCTTTTTCAGCTCACTTCAGCTCGCTTCAGCTCACTTCAGCCCGACACGGCTCGCGTTTCGACTACCAAAAACCAGCACGACTCAGCTCGCTTCAGCCCTGCTTAGCCCCTAAAACTCGCACCGTTTTGGAGTGGGGCTGAAGCGAGCCAAAGCAAGCCGAGTGAGGCTGGGGGCGTGAGCAGACACTCCCCTGTGCACTGATTGGTGAGGAGGAGTGTCCTCACATGCCCACACACGCCCCGCGAGCGCGCTGGGATCTGTAAATACCGCAAACCCGGAAGAAGAAGAATTACGAATTACGAGAATTTCTGAAGCCTTATGCGCCTCGCCTCATCTATACGCTCTTGCCAGTATCTGTCCGCGTTGTCGGTGACAACAAGCCACAGCACCAAGACCAGCAACACTAACGACTCCATGTCCTCCATGTTTATTGTTTACTATTCGGGTCGTGAGACTACCGCTTAAAAGATCACTGATGTCACTGTTTGCGCTGCTTAACGACATCACGTGACGTCCACCCACTTTCGCTAACTCCACCCAATGTGTCCACCCACTTCCAACCAGCACGGTTCAGCGCGGTTGTAGTCGAAATGCAACTCCAACAGCCCCACTCAGCCCGACTCAGCACGGCACGGCTCAGCCCGACTCAGCCGCGTTTGTAGTGGAAAAGCGGCATAAGAGGAGCTACGCTGAAAGGATCAAAAACAGCCTTTCAGCCAACGATCCAGCGTCAGTGTGGACAGGCCTGAAGAATATCACTAACTACAGGAGACCATCCCCCTACACTGCAATGAACCATCAACTGGCTGACGAGTTGAATGTGTTCTACTCCAGATTCGACAAATTCACACCTCTCCCCCCCTCAGACATTAAAGACCCATTTACACCCCCTGCTATTCTGCCTCCTCTCGCCTCCGACCCCACACCAGCACTCAAGATCTGTGAAGAGGATGTTTGTCAGCTTTTTCGCAGACAGAAGATCAGGAAGGCACCTGGCCCAGATGGTGTGGCACCGGTCTGTGCCGACCAGCTGGCTCCCATCTTCACCCAGATCTTCAATAGATCCCTGGAGCTGTGTGAAGTCCCCTCATGCTTCAAATCCTCCACAATAATCCCGGTTCCCAAGAAAACCACCATCACAGGACTGAATGACTACAGGCCTGTAGCTCTCACATCTGTAGTCATAAAGTCCTTCGAGAGACTGGTGCTGCCGCACCTGAAGGACATCACAGACCCCCTGCTGGACCCCCTGCAGTTTGCCTACCGTGCAAACAGGTCAGCGGATGATGTAATCAATATGGGACTGCACTATATCCTGCAACACCTCGACTCTGCAGGGACGTACGCCAGGATCCTGTTTGTGGACTTCAGGTCGGCATTCAACACCATTGTTCGAGACATCCTCCACACCAAGCTCACCCAGCTCACTGTGCCCTCCTCCACCTGTCAGTGGATTACAAACTTCCTGACTGACAGGAAGCAGCAGGTGAGGATGGGGAGCATCATATCCAGCACTCGGACTGTCAGCACTGGCGCCCCCCCAGGGGTGTGTGCTCTCCCCACTGCTCTTCTCCCTTTATACCAATGACTGCACCTCAAGAGACCCGTCTGTTAAACTCCTGAAATTTGCAGACGATACAATGGTCATCGGCCTCATCCGGGACAGTGACGAGTCTGCATACAGACGGGAGGTTGAACGGCTGGTCTGGTGGTGCGGTCAGAACAATCTGGAGCTGAACACGCTCAAAACTGTGGAGATGACAGTGGACTTTAGGAGGAGCCCCCCCACTCTGCTGCCCATCACCATCACCAACAACACTGTGACTGCTGTTGAAAGCTTCAGGTTTCTGGGTTCCACAATCTCTTGGGACTTGAAGTGGGAGACAAACACAGTCACTATCATCAAAAAGGCCCAGCAGAGGTTGTACTTTATGTGCCAGCTCAGGAAGCTCAACCTGCCTACGGAGCTGCTGACAATTCTACTCTGCCATCATTCAGTCTGTTCTTTGCTCTTCCATCACTGTTTGGTTTGGATCGGTCACCAAACAGGAGAAGAACAGACTGCAACGGACAATAAGGTCTGCAGAGAAAATTATTGGTGTCAACCTGCCCTCCATCCAAGACCTGTACCTGTCCAGAGTCAGGAAACGGGCAGGTAACATCTCTGTGGACCCATCACACCCTGGTCACAATCTGTTTAATCTTCTCCCCTCAGGGAGGCGATATAGATCACTGTATGCAAAAACAACCAGACAAGAATAGTTTCTTCCCTCAAGCTGTCTCTGTGATGAACAGCTAAAATCCAGATTCATATATCAGTAATAGGGCTGCTCGATATTGGAAAAAATCAATATCACGATTTTTTCAGTAAATATCGATATCGCGATTTTTAAAACGATATTTATACACCTTTTTTTAAAGCCCTGATCATCAACACCTGAGGCACCGGGCCACATTTTTATAGTACAGGCCTCACAGGCTACCTGTCAACCCTTCCCGTTGTACCCTGAAACGCCTTTTACTTAAACTATTTACTGTGCAAGCGCGTACTTTGCATAGGTCCTATAGCCTGCACAAGGCTCACGTTCTCCTCACTCAACATTTCCAATCACAGAGGATGGAGCCAGCGCTGGTATTACCAGTGATTACTGCGTAACGTCCACACTGGCTCGTAGCCAGCCAAGGATAAAATCTCTCTCTCTCACACACACACACACTACAACGTAAGCTTGTGTGTTGTTAAGACACCAACATTAAACACGCACAATATAGAGACAAGTCCTTAAGAATTAACATACATGAAAATAGGCTTCTCTTCCTTCATCTTCCAAATGTGGACTCCGCTATCTTTTTGGCATGTCAGCATTGAAATACCATTTGCAGAGATATTTCACTCGCCATTAAGAAAAGTAGAAGCAACACATGATTAGGGCTACATGATTAGCAGGGGGACACCGTTTTAAGCGCACGGAATTTTAAAAACAATGTAATTACATCTGAGTCCGTCTACATCGCGCAATAAACCCGTCCTTAGCAGAACCTACTTCAAAGCATGATGCTAGCTGCAGATGCACAAGTCAAAATCAAATGAACCCAACATGCCACGGCGGGCAACATTAATAACCAAATTGCCTTACCTTAAAACGCTGCCTTGACCACAGGACGACTCGCAATTATTCCACTTAAATCCACACGGTTTAACACATCTAACACAGCTAGCAAGCTGGATATGTGCTAATATTGTTGTGCTTGTTTTCTTCCGTAGATGCCATTTTTACATTACCCAGTCCCACATCCAAAAATATGATGTAAATATATGTTAATTGTATTATTATAACTATTAGCAAGCAAATCAAACAACATATTAAGAAATCAATATATCAAATCACCCGACACGTATGAAAACAGAAGAACTGATTTTTTACTGTTGCGGAGATATCGCGGGAGTAGAATGGATGACGTATGCAAGGCTACGGTGTGCCTTAGGGGACAGAAGGGTTCGTTTTACCTTACTGTCACGTCAGTGTTATTGTTGTTTTATTGCCATTGTAGAAATATTGTGCACGTCCCTTTCGACAAATGACAAAAAATCGTTTCATATCGATATTATGAATTTTGATATCGTTTGACACCAATATCGATATCGTGATAAAAATACGATATACTGCACAGCTCTAATCAGTAATATCACTTGCAAAATATCTGCACACTCATACTGTCATTCTGTGCTCACTGTATACTTTATATTTATTTAACTATTCCATTCTTGACTTACCTGGATTACTTTGCACTATGCACCTATTTTTGTTGTTGTTTGCTTGTTTGTTTTGTGTATACGCTTTTTTTTTTATCTGTTTTGTAATATGAGAGCTAAGTGAACCGGAGTCAAATTCCTCGTGTGTGTCCACATACCTGGCAATAAAAAAAAAAATGTTTCTGATTCTGATTTGAGAGAGAGAGAGAGAGAGAGAGAGAGAGAGAGAGAGAGATGGATTGAGTGTTGACCTCCTTCTTAATGATGCTTGTGTATGAGATATTTAAAACACACACACACACACACACACACTCACCCCAATGTGGCTGGAAGTCATTTTTCTCTGTGAGATGGAAATTTCCTGTCAAAGTGACCCTTAGTGACAACAAAGTGTCTGTCTGTCTGTCTGTCTGTCTGTACCCGTTCACCTCCTCACCTCTCCTCTCCTCTCCTCTCTCTCGCATAATAGGTTCCTGTTTATAACCCTCAATGAGGAATAGTTACTTGTTGCTTAGCAACAAGTGCTAACTTTGAGTATGGGGAGAGGGATAAGTGCACAGGGTGGAAAAAGTGTGTGTGAGAGAGAGAGAGAGAGAGAGAGAGACACGCCCACTCACCCCAGCAGTGCTCCTGTTCCACTGGTGGGCGTGTCTATGGCATTTCTGTGGGTGTGGTTATGGGTGCAGAGTGTTTTCATGCAAATCAGATAAACATCAAGGGAGCAAATGTGTTTGATATTGAAGTAAACACCCTCCCTCTCTCCCTCCCTCTCCCTCCACAGTGAGGTAAAAGTGTAAACACTGATAAACCACTGAACCTCATTAGCACGCTACTGAATGAGTGTTAGCACCTCACAACACACTGTAGAGAACTTGAACAGAACCTGACGCTGCTCTGTTCCAGTTCGAGAGAATCAGATTTATTCAGTCTGAAAACATCGAGAGACGACGCTGATTTTTCCTTCAGTGATCCAGACAAAGATAAAAAGGGATTTCTACTCCATCTCTACTCAGTATTTCTCACTGATGTTAGCCATGTGTGTGTGTAACAAGCACTGAACTCAGAACATTCTCCACGAGTCGAGACAAGAGCGTTACTGATGTGAGATAGAGGAAGGGGCGGGGCTTCAAGGGGGTTAGTTTGTATTTGAGTTTAAAACACCTGCACACCTGTCAATCACTGCAGGTTCATTTCTGTGTGTCCTCGTGCTCTGAACACGGCTCCAAACCCAGTTCACACGAGGATGTGTACCTCATCACCTGTCTGATTTACATTTACAAACTCTTTAACTGCACTTTCACTTCCAACACAAAAATCTCTGGAACAGAAACATCACCTTTATATAAACCAGAACAGAAAGGGTTAAACAGCTTGAGAGAGAGAGAGAGACAGAGAGAGAGAGAGAGAGAGAGGCAGCCTGGAAATACCCACAATTCACAGTTCGACAAGCTGGTAATAAAGGCAACAGCTGCAGCGCGTGCGTGCATGTGTGTGTGTGTGTGTGTGTGTGTGTGTGTGTGTGTGTGTGTAGGCCACAGCGTCTGTGTAAATCAAACCCATTCCTGACTACTGGCATGATGTCAAACATGGGAGACAAACAGATATGTAATTTCTAATCTCTCTCTCTCTTTGCCGTTGATCGTCTTTGGTTGCAGCGACAGTAATTTGTGTCATGTTACACATTTTAACACGGCCACGCTCACACGCAACTAGAGGGTTTTTTTGCAGTATTGTTTTTATCTGTGAGCACAAAAACCTTTACCAGATTTTATTAGATGACTAACCCCATTTCCAGAAAATTTGGGATATTTTCCAAAATGCAATAACAACAAGAATTTGTTAATTCATGTGAACCTTTATTTAACTGGTAAAAAATACAAAGAAAAGATTTAATAGTTTTACTGACCAACTTAATTGTATTTTGTAAATCAGATATATCAGATATTCAACTAACGAATGCTGAACATGGCAGCAGGCTGAACACACGCGTCGACGGCTGATCCCTCTGAGCTAACGGCTAATCCTGCACTTAATATCCTGAATGCTCATAAATACTCTAAAAAAAATATCTTATTTGATTCGCTACAACCTCTGTGCTCGTAATGGAAACCAGAAAGCAGAAAAAGGAGACAAACCAGCCTGCTAATTCCACCGAAGTGGGCCCACTTGCCTCAGCTCCTTCAGTTATGCTAACAGACAGCAGCGCAGCTAGCAACATGGAAACTGTTGGGGGAAACATGATCATGAAAGCTATAACCGACATGAGAGACGAGTTCTCGGCAAACTCTACTGGGGTCCTAACAGCCATGCAAGGTATTAAACATGACTTCAACGAGTTTTCTAACAGACTCGCGGAGGCTGAACAGCGTATTGGAGACACGGAGGACAACGTTGCTACTTTGCAAAAAACAGTTGCTGAGCTCCAGAAGCAGGTAGTTTCTCTCACCACCAAGACTGACGACCAGGAAAACCGCAGGCGGCGCAACAACCTTCGCCTCATCAACCTGCCGGAGGGAGCAGAGGGACGAGACGCCGCAGCTTTTCTGGAGCGATGGCTTCCTGAGGTATTTGGGGCTGACTCCTTCCCTTATCCGGTCTTCATCGAACAAGCCCACCGCCTGCAGGGTCGCCAAGATCACAACATCCCCAGAGCGCTAATAATGCTCTTCCTCAACTTTAAAGATAAAGAGAGAGTGATCCGGGCAGCCAGGGCCAAAGGAAAAGTGATGTTTAAAGAACAGGAGGTGAAATTCTTCCAGGATGTTGCCAGGGAGACACATATCAAAAGGAAGCACTTTGACGAAGTGAAGCAGCAGCTTAAAGCCCTGAACGTCCAGTATGGAATCCTACACCCAGCCCGGCTCCGGATGACACACGCAGGTCGATCCCGGATTTTTGACACCCCGGAGGATGCTGCGACGTTCGTCCGAAGTCTCTCCGTTGGCCGGCATGATGCATCACCGTCTCCGGTATAGATCCTGAGTGAAGGTGAGGACAACGACTGGGTCATTCGAATCTCTTTTTTCTTTTTCTTTTTCCAGACTCGCTATGGAATAACACCATGACAGGCATGGCTACCAAGGTCGAGGTTAATAGTGGAAATTCTTGGTTTACTTTTTCTTCCTCTCCTTAAGACTTCTGGAAATAACAAGACAGCTCGAGGAACCGTGTTTTTGTTGAATGTTTTCTTTTCTTTCTTTGAGATTGAGTATTCTCTTTTTTTTTTCTTTACGCCGTTCAGCGGGGCGGCTGATGATGGACATGTGTTTGAGTCTCGTTACTCTGCTCCTCTCCGTAGGATCAGACCAGCGTTATGTTGTGTTTTCATCTGGTTGGGTTAGCGGGGAATGCTGTCAAGTTCTAGATGACAGCAGGGGAGGGATTTTCTCATCCATCATTGGGATTCAATTTAATGTCATAGGGCTATCAGACCTTTTATTGTCCTCACTTCTATCATTTCACAAACTTCTTGACTGTGTTTAGACGACACTCAGCGCGGTACTCACTACATCACTGATGATAAATGATGGCTGGTGACTCGAATATAAAGATAACTACTTGGAACGTGAGAGGCTTAGGGAAATTAACTAAATTAAAGCAGGTTATGACGAGGCTTAAACATCTTAAATCAACAGTTATATTTTTACAAGAACCTCATTTAATGTCTAGTGATATGCTAAAGGTAAGGAGGCGTTGGCCGGGCCAAGTTTACTCTGCTTCGTTCTCTACTAATGCTAGGGGAGTTATTACATTAATTCACAAGTCTCTCCCTTTTCAAGTTATGAAAACATTACCAGACCTTACTGGAAGAGATCTGATTTTGCAAGGTTCACTCTTTAATGAAAATATTACAATGGTGAACTTATATGGACCCAATGATGACTGCCCCAAATTTTTTGAAAATCTATTTCTACTATTAGCCTCACTACCAGGGAAATTACTAATTGTTGGCGATTTTAATTGCACAATTTCTCCCCACCTTGATCGCTCTTCTGGCACTGACACAGCTCATATACAGAGTAGGAAAACGCTGCAGTATTTTATCTCATCTCATTATCTCTAGCCGCTTTATCCTGTTCTACAGGGTCGCAGGCGAGCTGGATCCTATCCCAGCTGTCTACGGGCGAAAGGCGGGGTTCACCCTGGACAAGTCGCCAGGTCATCACAGGGCTGACACATAGCCCATGTTTACATTAGACTGTATCAGCGGATCATCAGATTAACGTTTTTAAAACGATTAGCATGCACACAGCAACACCAGTACACGATTCGCGTGCACACAACAATACCAATACACGGATATGCTCGGCTCCTCAGGCATCCTGTGCTCCAAATCACTCCGCCCTGAACAGCGAGTGCCCTCTGGAGGGTGCGCACTCCGGCCCTGCGCAGCTCACACAGCGCGCGAGTGAAGCGCACAAGCAGTGATTCGGGACTGAGACGCTGTGTGTGTGATCCCAGCGCAGATCACTTACCACTTGCAAGTGGAAGGATGGCAAGCCTAAAGACAATCATAACTACACAATGGGCAGTATTTGCATCAGTATTTGCAGTATTTTCATACTTTTATACTCTTTAATGAAAGGTGATACAAGGCGGAAGTCCGCGCCGTTTTTCAGCAGTCGCGTCACATGACCAACGCCAGCGAATCAGGAAGGTGGATGTCACAGTGACGTTGTCCAATGAGGACGCCAGCTAGAGCTCAGCACAGCATATCCGCGTATCTCAATGTTTACACAGCACCGGACCAGACACGATCTGGATTGAATACGTGGACGCTGGCGGATTCCCGTTTCCCGGCGTTTCCAGGTGGTTTAATGTAAATGGACAGTGCATCCGCGAAGAAAACGAGACAGATACGGTCTAATGTAAACGTAGCCATAGACACAGACAACCATTCACACTCACACTCAATTTAGAGTCACCAGTTAACCTAACCTGCATGTCTTTGGACTGTGGGGGAAACCGGAGCACCCGGAGGAAACCCACACGGACACAGGGAGAACATGCAAACTCCACACAGAAAGGCCCTCGCCGGCCACGGGGCTCGAACCCGGACCTTCTTGCTGTGAGGCGGCAGCGCTAACCACTACACCACCGTGCCACCCTGCAGTATTTTATAAAAGAGCTAAATTTATGTGACCCCTGGAGGAGACGGTCTCCTAATAACAGAGAATGCTCTTGTTGCACAAATGTATCCAAAGGACATTCACGGATTCACTATTTTTTGGTGTCCAGTGATCCTTTTCCAAGAATAACAGATTGTGTTCATGACTCCATTGTAATCTCAGATCGTGGTCCAGCATCTCTTATTTATAATGACCAAAAACTTGTGCGGGGTGCTCGGAGATGGCAGCTTCACCCTAAATGGCTAAATGATCCCAGCTTTTTGAAATTTGTGGGAACACAGATAGACTACTTCTTTGGCATCAATAAGGACGAGACTTCAGCCTCTATGAGATGGGAGGCATTTAAGGCTTATATTCATGGTCAAATAATTAGTTCCACCAGTTCAATAACCAATAAAACAAATTTAGAAATGCTTACTTTAGACAAGTCAATTAAGCAACTTGAGAGGGAGGTCGACAAGACAAATCCTCATACACAGGAATTAGCTTCGCTCAGGGCCAGATATAATGCACTTTCTGCCTCTCAAGCACAAAACTGCTTAATAAGATTGAAACAAACATTTTACGAACAAGGGGAGAAAAGTGGAAAGCTGTTAGCTTGGCAAATAAAAAAGTTGGATACAGAAAGAGCCATCAATAGTATTCAATCTTCAAACGGTGATATTATTACTGATCCTTTAGTGATAAATGATACTTTTGCTGCAAATTATAAGACCCTATATGAATCAGAATTATCAGAATTAGAGGAAGATCAAACTCCCTTTCTCAACCAACTCCCAGTCCCCATCATATCTGAAGACGATAAATCCTGGATGGACCGAACACTCAAAAGTCAGGAAATCTTAGAGGCTATAAAATCACAAGAGGGAAAACGGCAGGTCCGGATGGACTCCCATTTATAAATTATTTAAAGATAAATTGATAAGTCCATTGAAGGATATGTATGAAGAATCTTTTCAGCCTGCCCCCCTCTCTGAGAAACACACTTATCACCTTCATATTAAAACCAGACAAACCTCCTTCGAAATGTGAATCCTATAGACCGAGCTCTCTACTGAACTCAGATACAAAGATAATTGCTAAAGTTTTGGCGTTAAGGCTAGAGAAATGCCTCCCATCTCTAACAGATATTGATCAGAATGGATTCATAAAAAAACATCAGGTATATTATAATATTAGAAGAATTTTAAATATAATTCATGAAAAAGAGACACAAGATTGATGTATTTTGTCACTGGACGCTGAAAAAGTGTTCAACAGAGTCGAATTGCCATATCTATTTGAAGTACTCTCCCGCTTTGGTTTCGGTGTTTATTTTAGGCAATGGATCAAACTCTTATACTCAGGACCATGCGCAGAGATTATGACCAATAATATTATTTCCAAACCATTCACTCTCCATCGTGGGACCTGTCAGGGTTGCCCCTTGTCCCTCCTGCTTTTATTTTAGTGTTAGAACCCTTTGCCATCTCCATTAGAAATCACCCTATTATTAAAAGGAATTCAGATTGCAGATGTAGAGCATCGCATCGCATAGCTTTGTTCGCAGATGATACATTACTTTTTCTGATGAACTTGGAACAGTCTTTCTCAGCCCTTGCTGACGTGATCAATAGGTTTGGGAAGTTCTCAGGATACAGAGTTAACAAAACTAAATCCTCTGTTCTCTTCCTCAATGACTGGGAAAGACTCCATCCCACAGTCCGGCACCTGTTTATGAACGCGCCTCAAGGATTCAGGTATCTAAATTCATTCATCTCTGCCAATTATGACCCAGTTATTTCAAAAAAGTCAAGGAATCTCTCAGCAGATGGATCTCACTTCCCTTGTCTGAGATTGAACGTATAAAAACTTTCAAGATGAATGTCCTCCCCAAATTTCTTTATCTGTTCCAGTCAGTCCCACTCCCGCCTCCTCCTAAATTCTTCCAAGATATGAAAACAACTCTTACAAAGCTCATTTGGAAAAATAGATACCTGAGACTCCGACTTGCACTACTATACCTTCCATTTGACAGAGGAGGCCTAAAGGTACCAAACCTAGTATGGTACTACTGAGCAGCCCAGCTTAGAGCTGCCCATTAATGGTTCTCATCACATCCAGACTTACCTTGGGTAAAAATGGAAGCATCGTCCACAAGAGGGCTAGCGTTAGTTCAGTTCGTCGGGTTCAATGCCCGAACTGATGATCACATCATCAGTTTTTCTTTGGCTAATCAGACACAAGGTACGCCACCATTCTTGCCGGAGCGGTTGGGGGTTAGGTGCCTTGCTCAAGGGCACTTTTGGGCACTTTCACACCAAAGGTTGCCTTAAAAGTCCCAAAAACAGTTGAAAATGAACTTCAATGTAATGCAAAAATCCATCCTGAATTCCATAGAATACATATTGGGTAACATGTACCTCAAGTATCAAGGCTACAAGTCATTTCAAATTCCAAAATTTGTTAGTTTTAACATAGCAGGAAGGTAAAATTCACAAATTTGGATTTTTTTACATTATCATTCAGATTTAAGCCTAATTGGTGGATTGGGTCCCCTACATTCCACCTAATTATTGCAGAGATGTTAATGGAACAAAGAGACACCAAAATATCCATCAATGGTGGACATATTTTGGAAAATCTAGTTTTTGGTGAATTTTTTCAGTCTATTTTAGGAGTCACTTCACATATCAATAGAGCTAGAAATGAGAAATAGGTCCAGGAAATCAGCTAAAATGCCTTTTTAGAAAGATACACCAATCTGGTAGGTGACTAGAAAATTTCAACTTCATACTGTATCTACTTTCCGGTCACCGCGCAAATCAAATCAGGTCACAAAATCCATATTTCTGTTCAGGAGAGGACAGAATGTTTAACATCACTTTTCAAATGAAAAATTACTCAGGAAAACTATGGCAACAATTTTGAATATGTTTTCTGATTGAAAAAAGAACCTTTTGCACAGTTTCTTGGACCATTATATTATTTCTTGGACCTTTACAATAATGAAGGTTTATTTATCCTTATTATCCTAAAAGTACTTAACATACAAGTTAGCAATTTACATCCAAAACACCTGGAGCCACAAATTTCATATGTTAAACTATGCATTTGATGAGAGCAAACATTTAACATCTAGTCAGTGAGAGAGAATTAATAGTGTTGGGAGTCTTGGGCATTTGTTCAGGAGAGGACATTTTTCTTTAACGCTTAATTTTCTCAGAAAATTAACCAATATTGTAACCTGGGCACATTTACATCCAAATTATTTGACTTGTCTGACCGACAGGTCTTTGTTTGTACTAGTACTAGTCCCCAGATGGTAACTTTGAGGTGAAAGTTCTTTCTCAAATTGCCACCTAGTTCAAGCTCAGAAGTTCCTCATCTGTCTATTCTCGCTTTCCTACACATCAGTAGAAAAACCTGTCAAGAAGGCCTAATGCTACAAAAACTTTACTTTTTATCAAATAACAATGAACAACACATAACAGTGAAACACAACACCACCAAAACTATGCCTACTTATTTTCCATTGGCCATAATTGAACATGAAATTCCCATGAACACAGAATGTCTGATCTGAAAGTCCTGGTCGTCTACAACATCTATTCATTTCATACACGCTATGCCTCTTTAGCATTGGACCGACATTATCAACATCAACTTTCACTTAACATGGCTAAACAAGAACCAAAATGCTAACAGTAAAACTATGAAACAACAACAATACATTGGTCCTACCAATGACTACATTCAAACAGATCATTTACACATGAATGTACTAGTAGGCATGTGGAAACAAATGCATGATAAAACTATTCCAAGTTGACATTTTCTGGTAACTTGAAGTAGTATTGATCCCGCTTATTAACTGAAGGCTGTCCAAGTTTGGTTACAATACATTCTATGCCAACTGTATCTATTAAATATCCTGTTCTGGAGAGGACATCCCCTTTAACAACATTTTTATGTAAATGTATTTCAACCATGCATTTGAATGCGATAGTTTCTCATTGGTTTTATATTGTTGGGCCCTAATTAATCCAGTAAGAATATTTCTCCATAAAACTGAGGTAAGTTTTACAGATTATCCTAAGTTCTGGAGAGGACAGATTTTTAACGCAGATTCTACATCAGGATTTCGAATAGCTGAAAAACTCACTACCTGCTTAATAACAGTTCAAATTGAAAATGAGGTGAAAACAGTGATGAAAAACAATTTCTTAAATGTTATTCTAGACTGATAATGCACAACACATTATCAGTTACTCATGTTGTTCAGGAAAGGACAATCACTTTATTTGTTTTAACACGGAATGCCATGATTCAGTTAAATCACCATAGCGGCCAAACGAATTTACCGATTTTCATGAAATTTGGAATGGACATTTCTTGACTCACCCCCTATATAAGGAAGCAGCATGCTCAGCCATGCATGGGACAGAAATTATTTAATACTCAATGCAATATTTTAAAATTTAATTTGGGACTGCAGATTCTGTCAAAAACATGTTAAAAATGGCTAATATTTCCACAATAATGATAGGATGGAAGAACCACTGACTGTGTAGCTTCTTTCCGACCCTCAGACAAAAACAGTGAACAAAAGTGATACATTATGTCACATTTAGTTTACTTTTATGACCCTAGAAGCTAAACTTGAAAAAGGCAACCTTTGGTGTGAAAGTGCCCTCAAGTCAATCCTGCTAGTCTGGGGAATCAAACCAGCAACCTTTGGGTCCCAAAGCTGTTTCTCTAACCATTAGGTCATGACTTCATGTTTATATTCTGACTCTCTTAAGAACTTGAAGAAAAATACACTAAATCCATTTGTTAGAAACACCTTGATGATATGGCATGAAGCTCATAATGCTGTAGGTGACAATCCACCTTTGTCCTGCCTTGCACCTATCTGGGGAAGCACGGAGTTCAAACCTGGCGTGAAAGACTTAGGATTCAAACAATGGTCACACAAAGGGATTAGAAGGATCATAGACCTCTAGAATGGTGATACACTGATAGATTCAACATTCCACAGTCTCTTTTTTAAATACCTACAGCTGCGAAGTTTTATCCACTCCAAGTTAAATCACTCATCTAACTGTCCCCCTTTAACAGTGTTAGAACGGTTTGGAACCCAGCGTCAGCAAAGCAAAGGCCAGATCTCTACACTTTACAATATATTCTCAACTCATTCTAAAGATTCATCTGACTCAAAGAGGAGGTGATGGAGCGAGGACTTACAGGAACATGTGCTGGACAGTGAGTGGAGTCAAATATGCTCAAAGGCCCAGAGCCTCTCCATTAACTATAGGCTCAAATTAATACCATATACAACCCCTGGCAAAAAGTATGGAATCACCAGTCTTGGATGAGCACTCATTCACACGTTTTATTCTGTAGAACAAACTCAGATCACAAACATGATACAATAATAGTCATTCCAAAAGTGCACCTTCTTGGCCTTCAGAAACACTAAAAGAAATGAAGAAAAAGCATTGTGGAAGTCAGTAAATGTTACTTTTATAGACCAAGCACAGGGAAAAAAAAAATATGGAATCACTCAATTCGGAGGAAAAAAATATGGAATCATGAAAAACAGACAAACAAAAGAACATTCAAAACACATCACTAGTACTTAGTTGCACCACCTCTGGCTTTTATAACGGCTTGCAGTCTCTTAGGCATGGACTTGAGTGACAAACAGTATTCTTCATCAATCTGGTGCCAACTCTCTTTGATTGCAGTTGCCAGATCAGCTTTGCAGGCCGGAGCCTTGTCGTGGACCATTTTTTTCAATTTCCACCACAAGTTTTCTGTTGGGTTGAGATCTAGACTATTTGCAGGCCATGACATTGACTGGATGTGTCTTTCACCAAGGAATGCTTTCACAGTTTTTGCTCTATGGCACAATGCATTGTCATCTTGGAAAATTATTTCATCATCCCCAAACATCTTTTCAATTGAAGGGATAAGAAAACTGTCCAAAATGTCAATGTAAACCTGTGCATTTATTGAAGAAGTAACCACAGCCATCTCCCCAGTGCCTTTGCCTGACATGCAGCCCCATATCATCAAGGATTGTGGAAATTTGGATGTTTTCTTCAGGCAGTCCTCTTCATAAATCTCACTGGAACGGCACCAAATAAAAGTTCCAGCATCATCACCTTGTCCAATGCAGATTCGTGATTCATCACTGAAGATAACTTTCATCCAGTCATCCACAGTCCATGATTGCTTCTCCTTAGCCCATTGTAGTTTTGTTCTTTTCTGTTTAGGTGTCAATGATGGTTTTCTTTTAGCTTTCCTAGATGAAAATCCCATTTCCTTCAGGCGATTTCTCACCGTTCGGTCACATACTTGTACATTGACTCCAGCTTCCTCCCATTTATGCTTCATTTGTTTTGTTGTACTTTTTCGGTTTTCAAGACATATGGCCTTAAGTTTTTTGTCTTGACGCTTTGATGTCTTCCTTGGTCTACCAGTATGCTTGGCTTTAAAAACCTTCCCATGCTGTTTGTACTTGATCCATATCTTAGATACAGCTGACTGTGAACAGCCCACATCTTTGGCAACCATGCGTGAAGAGTTACCTTCTTTAAGAAGTTTGACAATCCTCTCTCTTGTTTCAAGAGACATCTCTCTTGTTGGAGCCATGATTCTTGCCAAGCCACTTGGTCCAGCAGCCCTCCAAGGTGTGATAACTGCGCTGTTTCTAACTGCAGACTAACGAGCAGATCTAATCTGAGGCAGGTGTCAATTTAGGGAAAGGAAATTGACTGGGCGAGTCCTTACTTTCTACCTGAAAACTGAGTGATTCCATATTTTTTTCCTCAGAATTGAGTGATTCCATATTTTTTTCCCTGCGCTTGGTCTATAAAAGTAACATTTGCTGACTATCACAATGTATTTTCTTCGTTTATTTTAGTGTTTCTGAAGGCCAAGAAGGTGCACTTTGGAATGACTTTATTATTGTATCGTGTTTGTGATCTCAGTTTGTTCTACAGAATAAAACGTCTGAATGAGTGCTCATCCAAGACTGGCGATTCCATACTTTTTGCCAGTTGGATAATTGGATAATGAGGACCTACATCACCCCAGTAAAGCTGAACAAATTTAACCCAGACATTCCAGACAGGGCGGCATGGTGGTGTAGTGGTTAGCGCTGTCGCCTCACAGCAAGAAGGTCCGCGTTCGAGCCCCGTGGCCGGCGAGGGCCTTTCTGTGCGGAGTTTGCATGTTCTCCCCGTGTCCGCGTGGGTTTCCTCCGGGTGCTCCGGTTTCCCCCACAGTCCAAAGACATGCAGGTTAGGTTAACTGGTGACTCTAAATTGAGCGTAGGTGTGAATGGTTGTCTGTGTCTATGTGTCAGCCCTGTGATGACCTGGCGACTTGTCCAGGGTGAACCCCGCCTTTCGCCCGTAGTCAGCTGGGATAGGATCCAGCTCGCCTGCGACCCTGTAGAACAGGATAAAGCGGCTACAGATAATGAGATGACATTCCAGACACTTGTGTGAAATGTCAGACTCATAAAGGCACCCTCTTCCATTGCATCTGGGAATGTGAGAAGATGCAAAAATTTTGGAAGGAAGTAATACATATATGTGGCAGCGGGGGCGTGGTCAAGCATCGGTCTGTGAACGGAGGGCGGAGTCAGGGAAGGCAAGTGGCAGAATCACTACACCTGATGTTAGTTAACCTGTGTTTGTGTGTCTTCCCAGTGACCGCGCCCGATATAAGGAGAGAGAGAGCAGAGGAAGGGAGTTGTCTCCCCAACCAGATGACTTATGTGTGTGTGCGCGTGTCTGTGTGGCTGGGAGAGTGTTAAGTCACTGAAAAGTGTTAAAGAGTTTTGGGAAACTCAGTTCTGGCCTGCCGTCCTTCTGTGCTCCACCCACCCACTCAAAGTTCTACAATATAATTTCCCAAATAATTTCCAAACCCATTCCTATCTCCCCTAAATTCTGTATCTCAGGCCTCTATCCTGAAAATCTTTCCTTAAAATTGCATGAAATCAATTTGATTAATCTTTGCCTTGTCCATTCAAAACGTCTCATTGCCATATATTGGAAAAACATGTCTTGTCCCCCTATTAGTCACTGACTTAAAGAATTATCATTGTGTCTGGCTTTAGAGAAGCCAACTTATAGTATTAAACATCGGCTTTGTGAATTCTATGAAATCTGGGGCCTTTTCTTGAAAGCGCAGATCTGCACTGTGCCCTTGACCCTTGAATTTTATTGCTCTACACTCTAATCGTCTGGGTGCTGTCGCTCTCTTGTCTGTGCATTCTGTTTTTTTTAGTGGCGTTGCACTGCGTGTTTGATTTTATGGCTCGATGTATTCTTACTTTTTCTTATTTTCCATTTGTTTATTTATTTTTCCTTTCTGTGGCCCTTGGTGGATGAGATGCTTGATGGGTGGGGTTGTTGAAGTTCATGTTGTATGTTATTGTATACTCTGTATAGCTAACTCAAAATGTCAAGAAACATCTCATCATCTCTAGTCGCTTTATCCTTCTACAGGGTCGCAGGCAAGCTGGAGCCTATCCCAGCTGACTACGGGCGAAAGGCGGGGTACACCCTGGACAAGTCGCCAGGTCGTCAAGAAACATATGTTTAAAAAAAAAAAAAAAAAAGATATTCAAGTAACACCATTCTGGAAGATTCCACAATACGCAGGTTAACTGGTCACATGATTGGGTTTAAAAGGAGCAGCACCAATGAGCCTTTGGTGTTGCTCCTTTTAAACCCAATCATGTGACCAGTTAACCTGCGTATTGTGGAATCTTCCAGAATGGTGTTACTTGAATATCTTTTTTTTTTTTTAACAAATGTTTCTTGACATTTTGAGTTAGCGAGTAAGGATGGGCGTGGCTCACTGCTTTGTGCTGAAATTCATGAGAGAATTGTTCCTCAATTCAAAAAGAACATTTCTCAATGCAAGATGTTAGGTCTTTCAAAATCTACAGAACATAATATTGTCTGTGCGAGTAAGGATGGGCGTGGCTCACTGCTTTGTGCTGAAATTCATGAGCGAATTGTTTCTCAATTCAAAAAGAACATTTCTCAATGCAAGATGTTAGGTCTTTCAAAATCTACAGAACATAATATTGTGAAAAGATTCAGGGAATTCAGAGACATCTCAGTGTGTAAAGGGCGGGGTCAGAAACCACTGTTGAATGGGTGTGATCTTCGAGCTCTCAGGCAGCATTGCCTGAGAAACCGTCATGCTAATGTGACAAATACAGCCACATGGGCTCGGGAGGACTTCAGAAAACCGTCGTCACTGAACACAGTCCACCGCTGCATCCAGAAACGCAACCTGAAACTGTATTACACAAGGAGAAAGCCATTCATCAACTCTATACAGAAACACCGCCGATTTCTCTGGGCTGGAACTCATCTCAGATGGACTGAAAGACAGTGGAAACGTGTGCTGTGGTCAGATGAGTCACAGTTCAGCTCGTTTTCAGGAAAACCGGACATCGAGTTCTCAGTGTCAAAGGTGAACACAACCATCCAGTTTGTTATCAGAGAAAGGTGTAAAAGCAGCATCTGTGATGGTATGGCGGGGGGGGGATCAGTGCCCATGGCATGGGGGAGATGCATGTGTGTGAAGGTACCATTCATCAAGGTGACGTCTCTTCCCAGGAAGTCCATGCTTATTTGAGCAGGACAATGCCACGCCTCATTCTACACAGGGCTTCGTAGTCACAGAGTGCGTGTGCTTGACTGGCCTGCTGCCAGTCCAGATCTGTCTCCTGTTGAGAATGTATGGCGCTTCATGAAGAGGAGAATCAGACAACGGAGACCACAGACTGTTGAGCAGCTAAAGTCTTGTATCGATCAAGAATTGAGACAATTTCCAACCACAAAACTGCAACAATTAGAATCCTCAGATCCCATACGATTAAAAAGTGTGATTAAAGGAAAGGGGATGGAACACAATGGTAATAATGCTTCTGTCCCAACTTTTTTTTTGAGTGTTACAGGAATCAAATTCTAACTTTGTTTATATTTACAAAATACAATGAAGTTGGTCAGTAAAACTATTGAAAATCTTTTCTTTCTGCTTTTAGCAGAAAGATGTTCACATGAATTAACAAATCACAGATTCTTGTTTTTATTGTATTTTGGAAAATATCCCAACTTTTCTGGAAATGGGGTTCGTATGTTAACTTGTGTTCCAGTCCAGTCACGAACCCGTTCATCCAAATCCAGACCAGGTCATACTGCATTATATAAAATACTACTACAGAGGAATAAAGTCCAAAACTACAAGAATACGGTAAAATACAAAAAAACAAAAAACAAAAAGAACAAAGTTAGTGTACAAATAAAGCTCTCATCAATCAGGCTCTAATGCTTGTATGTTTTGGTGTGTGTGTGTGTGTGAGAGAGAGTGAGAGAGATGGAGTTACTGTAACCACTGCAAAGCTAATTATTTTCCTCTAACAGCGCATCCCCACGTGTTTTATTCCCCTCACACAACAGCAATTTTCCACTTATTATAATTTTCATACCTTTTATCCATTTATAGTTGTATTTAATGTTGTGGAATATTGTGAAACAAGTTACCGGTACTTCCTGTTTCCACTTACAGGATACAACAGAAGTAATTGCACCCCTGAGCAGTGTTACTGAAATGTCAAATGGTTCAACACTATCACGTTACAGTAAGTGCATTGCTTCGAAGTTGAACAGTAGAGTATTTACATTACATTACAGGCATTTAGCAGACGCTCTTATCCAGAGGGACGTACAACAAACCCACAGCAGCCCAGGGAGCAGTTAGGGGTTAGATGCCTTGCTCAAGGGCACTTCAGCCATTCCTGCTGGTCCAGGGAATCAAACTGACGACCTTTTGGTCCTAAAGCTGCTTCGCTAACCTTTAGGCCATGACTTCATTTGCTTTTCTGTAAAATTAAAAACAGTTTAGAGTTATTAAAGAAAGATACAGACTGCACAGTAGGAACTTAATGCGACAAAAGTCACTGCTGAGATTCAAATCTTTTATTTCTTCAATACTTTGTACGCCCAGCTATATTTTTGATAACGGACTCGATCCTCCTCGACGTAGAGTACACCAGAGCTGCGCAGTTTCCTGGAGAGACGTTCTGGCATTCTTCAGAGACTCTTTTTCTCCAGTTGCTCTCTGCTGTGTTGCTCTTCTTTCTCTTTAAAACACTCCAAAGGTGTTCTATTAGATTCAAGTCAGGTGATAAACTTGGCCAGATCGTAGTTTTTTCTTCTTTAGACTCTCTCGTGTGGTTTTGGCAGTGTGCTTTGGATGGTTATCGTGCTGGAATTATATTCCTCTTCTGCCAGGCTTCTGGAGGCTGGGAATCATCTCATCAGCCAGTATTTTTGGAAATCCACAGGCTATCTATAAAAGTCATCTCCCCAAAACCTTTTGCACTCATGCAGCTCTGTATCATATCGCTATGCTCCCACCACCATGCTTCACTGTCAGTTTCCAAGTCCTGGTCAGGTTCATGCAATCTGAGCCAAACAAACTTATCTTGGTCTCGGCTGACCAAAGAATGAGCTCCTAATATTCATCAGGCTTCTTCTCATGCTCTTTAGCACATCTTTGGCCTTGTAGTTTTGTGCTGAAGAGCAAGCGTTTTTTTTATGCCATCCATAGAGGTCCATTGACGTTATGCGAGGTCCTTCATGCTGTCTGAGACGTCACAGAAACTCTGATCTCCATTGATAAACCCTGTGCCGAGTCTGAAGCACTTACCCGTCTGGGGTTTTTTTTCTCCACAGTTAGATTGTGTAAGTAGCACCATTTTAAGAGGACGCCCACTGCGGCTCTGATTAATGGAACTACGGTGCGTTCCGTACCTCCTGATTACTGCTGCAACTGTGTCCCCACTCATGTTTAGTTGGTGCTTATGTTTAGTTTTCCTGTATCCTTTTCCATCTTTGTGATGGAAGTCTTACAATCAGATTATTCAGTTTCTCTGGACTTCTTTTCTATATGGAGCCATGAAACAGACATGCAGACAAACAGCCCATGGGTCCAAAACTGAGAACGTTCAGGAGGTCACATGTGATTTTATAACCATGTTCGTGTAATTAGGCTCACTGGAAGTTACTGGTGGACTCCATTTTGTTTCAGCGATCGCAGGTTTTCTAACTTGTGTGCGTCTGTGATCAGAAAACAGGTTTCTGTTGCAGTTTTGCTCAAAATAGAAGCAATATTTTAAAGATTTCAACAAAACCACAATTGCGAGTGATCTGTATTTCTATTCAGGGATGTTATGTGATTAAAGCTGGGTTTCTTGTCTCACAATAGCTTTTACAGAGCACGCCCTTTCTCAGAAAGTTAGTGTTCCCATTTCAATTTTGTGAAATATCGCTTTATGGACTCGTCTGAAAAAACACCTCATTCGAGCATAAAAACTCATCTCATCTCATTATCTCTAGCCGCTTTATCCTTCTACAGGGTCGCAGGCGAGCTGGAGCCTATCCCAGCTGACTACGGGCGAAAGGCGGGGTTCACCCTGGACAAGTCGCCAGGTCATCACAGGGCTGACACATAGACACAGACAACCATTCACACTCACATTCACACCTACGCTCAATTTAGAGTCACCAGTTAACCTAACCTGCATGTCTTTGGACTGTGGGGGAAACCGGAGCACCCGGAGGAAACCCACGCGGACAACATGCAAACTCCACACAGAAAGGCCCTCGCCGGCCCCGGGGCTCGAACCCAGGACCTTCTTGCTGTGAGGCGACAGCGCTAACCACTACACCACCGTGCCGCCCAGCATAAAAACTTTTTTGCAATATTTAACGTTTTTTTTAAACATCCATGTGTTTCCATTACGTGTTTTTTTAATTCGCAGTCTCAAACTGTGCATTGAGCAGGTTAATGAAAACACGGCTACAGGTCTGTTCACTTTTGTTGCATTGAGTTTCTACTTTAGAGTTGAGATTTTCAGCACCAGTGTTTCTAAAGTATTTGGTTTTGACTGTTCATAAGAGGAAATCCTTTACTTGGAAACTTAAACATAACATGATTATTGAGAGGTGATAGGGTTTTAAATCATTTGGCATTTCAGTGAAAGAACTAACACAGGGGTGCACTTACTTCTGCTGTTTACAGTCATTCCCTCACCAGTCTCTCTTCATTCTGTCTCTAAGTTAATAAGACCGAAAAAAAAATGCAGCATGTTACAGGATCGTCAGTAGTGGGTGTGGGCTGTGTGGATGATCTTTAATGTGTGTATGAATATTTAATCGAGGACATTTTAAAAACAGGTCACGCCCATGTTACAGGGTTGTTGCTAATGGGCGTGGCCTGTCTACTCAAGATATTCTTCATTTTAATTAACCAGAACGTCTGGACAGGACACGCTCACGTTAACAGAGTCACTGGTGACCTGTTTAGATGCTTTCTGATAAGAACTCTGACCAAGATTCTTTTTCTTTATAAATAATTAATAACGACTACACCTGGAAGTACAGAAATAAAAATATAAACTAAAAATAAAGCAGATGCTCAAAAGTATGACCACAGTAAATTAAATAAACGCGATAAATATATCGGCTTTAATAGAATTATCTTGGAAAAGAGCTCATTTTATTAAAGCACGTGTGAATTTATTTTTCCACACAACGTTTAGGAAAGTAAGAAATCAAATGAACAAAACAGACTGAACTGTAACTCAATTAAAAACTGAAAATAATGTTTAAAAAAAATCAAAGAATGTAGAATTTATTCACATCACAGTGTGGATGTGGTTGGAAACGGAGGCGAGTCGGTCGTCGCTCATCGGTCTGTCCTGTATGTTTGTACGATCAGCAGGAAGTGAAGTATGATTATTTACAAAAACACGATTCAGCAGATCTGTGTTTGTGCAACAGTTCACGATGGTGTTATTGTGTCAGTGTGGATTTGCAGTTTCATGTACAGGAAATGACACGGACGCTGCTCACTGCATCACTCACTAATGCGTTCTCTTATCCATGATCTCCTGCCCCCCTCCTCAACTCAAACACCAGATGTTTCATTTCATTTACACACCTGCTGTACGGCTGACCTTAACCCCGCCTCCCTGACGTCCTTCTAACGATGGGACGGAGCTAAAGAGAACAAATCTGCCATTAGACCACTGCGAGTACGAACACTGACGGTCCTCACACTTCATCATTAACGTCATTTCCTGTGTGGACCTGTGAGCAGAAATGATGAATAAATCAGGACCCAGGAGGACAGGAGAGCATCTCCTTCAGATTAATACCGCACACGTTCTGTTCAGATCCCTTTGACCGGGGGGGGTTTGAGATCATAATCAACACCAAATCCATCACTAAAACCAGACCTTATTATCTCTCAGAACAAAAGTTCAAACGGTTTTGTTTGCCTGTGAAAATTAGTGTTCTCAAGAAACATTGTACTTTTTTTTTTACTTCCTCTTATAATTGTTGACGTCACCGAAAGATTCTCTCAGTAACTGTGTTGATGAATGTCCAGGAATTTTTGACCCAAGCTAAATGTAGTACCTTAATAGCTTTCCAAGAAACTCCACTGCTTTGGTAATTTATTAAAATATTAGAATGTACTTGTGAATTTTTTTTTAATCTGTAATATAGAATTTTGGTCCATTTTGCATTTCTAATTTACCAGCTGATGTGTGTCTGAGTAAGACCCGCCTACAAACCCTAAAACCTAATTAAAGTAATATTTACATGATTTTTATTTCTAAATCAAAGTTTTAGACACAAAGCCACTTTAGCATTCAGAGAGTTCTCTGTACACACACACACACACGCACGCAGTGCTGGAATTATAATTCATGACAAGGGTTTTTTTTAATCTAGTTTCTTTTCATATTGCAGCTTTCATGTGTAACTTTTCTAATAGCAAAGCAGCAAGTTTTGAGGTTTTTTTTTAAAGAAAAGTTCTCAGGCAGAGTTATAAAACACAATTAGCTGCAAAACAGACTCACTACCTTCCAAACGTGAGAACTAATTCTGGAATCTTTAATATACAGTTCAGGGTCCTAAACTACAGAACGCTGCTGATTAAAGTATAAAAAGGTTTTTCTCGGCTGAGTTTAAAAAAAGGAACAAACAGAATTTTAGAAAGCTATTGATGTTAGGGTTTTATCTTTGAAGTAATGATTCTGTTTTGCAATAATTGACTCAATTAGGCTTTTTTCATTCATATATATATATATATATATATATATATATATATATATATATATATATATATATATATATATATATATATATACACACACACACACACACACACACACAACCCCGATTCCAAAAAACTTGGGACAAAGTACAAATTGTAAATAAAAATGGAATGCAATAATTTGCAAATCTCAGAAAACTGATATTGTATTCACAATAGAACATAGACAACATATCAAATGTCAAAAGTGAGACATTTTGAAATTTCATGCCAAATATTGGCTCATTTGAAATTTCATGACAGCAACACATCTCAAAAAAGTTGGGACAGGGGCAGTAAGCGGCTGGAAAAGTTAAAGGTACAAAAAAGGAACAGCTGGAGAACCAAATTGCAACTCATTAGGTCAATTGGCAATAGGTCATTAACATGACTGGGTATAAAAAGAGCATCTTGGAGTGGCAGCGGCTCTCAGAAGTAAAGATGGGAAGAGGATCACCAATCCCCCTAATTCTGCGCCGACAAATAGTGGAGCAATATCAGAAAGGAGTTCGACAGTGTAAAATTGCAAAGAGTTTGAACATATCATCATCTACAGTGCATAATATCATCAAAAGATTCAGAGAATCTGGAAGAATCTCTGTGCGTAAGGGTCAAGGCCGGAAAACCATACTGGGTGCCCGTGATCTTCGGGCCCTTAGACGGCACTGCATCACATACAGGCATGCTTCTGTATTGGAAATCACAAAATGGGCTCAGGAATATTTCCAGAGAACATTATCTGTGAACACAATTCACCGTGCCATCCGCCGTTGCCAGCTAAAACTCTATACTTCAAAGAAGAAGCCGTATCTAAACACGATCCAGAAGCGCAGACGTCTTCTCTGGGCCAAGGCTCATTTAAAATGGACTGTGGCAAAGTGGAAAACTGTTCTGTGGTCAGACGAATCAAAATGTGAAGTTCTTTATGGAAATCAGGGACGCCGTGTCATTCGGACTAAAGAGGAGAAGGACGACCCGAGTTGTTATCAGCGCTCAGTTCAGAAGCCTGCATCTCTGATGGTATGGGGTTGCATTAGTGCGTGTGGCATGGGCAGCTTACACATCTGGAAAGACACCATCAATGCTGAAAGGTATATCCAGGTTCTAGAGCAACATATGCTCCCATCCAGACGACGTCTCTTTCAGGGAAGACCTTGCATTTTCCAACATGACAATGCCAAACCACATACTGCATCAATTACAGCATCATGGCTGCGTAGAAGAAGGGTCCGGGTACTGAACTGGCCAGCCTGCAGTCCAGATCTTTCACCCATAGAAAGCATTTGGCGCATCATAAAACGGAAGATACGACAAAAAAAAAAGACCTAAGACAGTTGAGCAACTAGAATCCTACATTAGACAAGAATGGGTTAACATTCCTATCCCTAAACTTGAGCAACTTGTCTCCTCAGTCCCCAGACGTTTACAGACTGTTGTAAAGAGAAAAGGGGATGTCTCACAGTGGGAAACATGGCCTTGTCCCAACTTTTTTGAGATGTGTTGTTGTCATGAAATTTAAAATCACCTAATTTTTCTCTTTAAATGATACATCAAATGTTTAAACTGAGAAAATGTATCATCTATGTTCTATTCTGAATAAAATATGGAATTTTGAAACTTCCACATCATTGCATTCCGTTTTTATTTACAATTTGTACTTTGTCCCAACTTTTTTGGAATCGGGGTTGTACATATACACACACATACGTATATATATATGCCAGCTGGTGCCTGACTTGTTAACCCTCTGGTTATTTCAGGTGTCAGTACTCCTGAATATTGGAGTTTATATTTATTTATTGTATTGTACAGCGAGCTGATGGAGTAAATAAAGGTTGGCGTTGTTGTTTAATTATTAAACTCTAAATCTTATACACACATGGCTTATGAATTTAGCTGCTAGGCTCAGTTTAAATTACGAGCTTTGTTGCTAAATTTAGCACCTAATGAGCCATAACTCTCACAAAAACACAAATTCAACACAAAACTTTGTCAACAAAAGCACACAGAGGAAACATCGTCAGATAGACATCGTGAGGGCACTTAGAAAAATGGAAACTAGCGGAAACTTCCATTACCGTGTGTGTGTGTGTGTGTGTGTGTGTTTAAATGCAGCTCTTAACTCTGACTCTATGACTCGTGGTTTATAGTATTTTCTAGTTGAAGCTCAGAGCCCTGTTCAGACGGGATGAGTTTCTCATGTGTGCGATGTAAATCTTCCCAGAGTCTCTCAGATTTCAGTCCATCAGTTTTTGGTCTGGAAAGATCACGGTGGATTTTCTCCTCTATCCAGTGAGCAGTATGAAGAACTCCAGGTCATATTTATCCCATTTGAACAGACATGATGGTAAAGATGGTGTTTTATCATGAGGGAAAAGAGCTTTAGTGTTTGTTCTTCAGTCTCCGAAACCAGAAATAAATAAATAAATAAATAAATAAATAAATACAATGATAAAATATAGACAAGGTTTAAAAGCGTGTCAGAGAAGAAGAGACACTTTTTAGGAATTTTAGGAAAGGTACTGAGTTCTAACGGTCATGTTATGATCATGTGACCTGCTAATGAGCAATTCTGACCACACCCCCAATAACAAGTGTTTATAATAAAGATCAGAGCAATCAGTGTGTATTAAAGTGAGGTGTGCGCTGGTCGTACACAGAGGTGGACAGTAACGAAGTAGAGTTCTGTACTTAAGTACACTTTTTGAGTATCTGTACTTTACTTGAGTATTCATTTTTTTGGAAACTTATGATTTTAATTTAATTTCACTACATTCGAAAGGCAAATATTGTACTTTTTATTCCACTACATTTCGGTCAAGCTGCTCGTTACTCGTTACTATGAAGTGGATGTTTTTTCTTTTCTAAAACGTGATTGGGGTTTTTTTTGCAGGTGACACTGAGAGCCGATCAGTAATCACTCGGGTCACATCACATCCATAGACTGGTTAAAATCCAGATCAGAGATTTCTCCGCAGTATTATTTAACATGATCAGTTGATGGCAGAATGGAAGGAGGCGGTTCTTCTGGGGAATGCACGCATTCATGGCTTTACCTAGAACCCATGCTTCAGTTTTCTGAAAGGAATAAAGATTTGTTTCGTTTTAAATGTTTGCTTTGTTTGCCTAAAACAAAGCATGTCACGGCCTACAAAAACTCACCGTCCAACATCAGCATATTGAGGGAGATAAATGTTTTATTCCAAAAGAAAGCTTGCAATGAAGTTGTCTGTGCTTTTAGAGCTAGCGATAACGTTGCAATAGCTGTGCAGTCTGGTTACTCAAATGACTTTCTATAGATTTGCCCACCAAGTTGACGTAGCCTTGTCCACAGCTAACGTTTACACATAGCTAGTTAACTTGGACACTGTTAATTAGCATGTAAAAACAGAGTTACGCTAACATGAATAACATTAACTTATCTGAAGTCCTTTCAGAAATATGTTTTAGCATAATCTTGCCAAATAAATAGAATGTAGAAATCTTTCTTTTCTAGTAGCATTAGCTACCCAATATGATTTCAAGTTTGAAAAGAGTTTGCTAGCATGTCAGGTGGCACTTCACTGACTAGCTAGCTTAACGTTAAACCACCATGATGCACAGCACGCGTTCATTTTGTGAATTCATATTTCTGTCTTTGGTAACGGTGTTAGGTTTTGTAAGCGTTGTGGCAATAATACAACAATGTGTTGACAGAAAATATACTTTTAATACTTAAGTATTTTTAAAAGCAAGTACTTCAGTACTTTAACTTAAGTAAAAATTCGACTGGACAACTTTTACTTGTATCGGAGTCACATTTGACCAGCGGGATCTGCACTTTGACTTAAGTAATGAAGTTGGGTTCTTTCTCCACCTCTGTTCGTACACATGTGATTTACACACAGACCATCTTGTTTAAATCCATCAGAACGTCTGGGAAATATAATGCCGTCTGAATTGTAACTTAGACTTTAAAGTGTTTAAATCTTCATCCTGCTCGCTGTCAGTCAGAGAAACAAATGAAATGATCTTAATTTCACAATATCACCACCAACAGGCAGTGTGAAAACATTTTAACAAGCTAAACTTCTGGTCAAACTTTTGTCACATGAATGTGTTTTCTACCAGTTTTGGTTCAGGAATTAGCGAACCAGGAACAAACTCAAACACGTTAGCATCTGTACGGCTAAATTCATTCAGGAAAGCTGGACTGCACTTATTCGTGTTCACAACGGCATTTCTAGCCACAGCCGAAAGGCTACAGTGAGGATAAAATTACTAACTGAACCAACTTCTCCAAACTTCACAATCTCACAAACTCCAGCAGTTTTCTACTCTCACTGCAGCTTTAGATTTCCCTGTGTTTCGCCCGTTCTGTTCTTTAGCCAGAAGCAAGCTTGTGTCCATCTTTTTGGAAGATTACATCAGGAGCCAAAGGAAAGATTTCAGATTTAACATCAACAATCCAAAATTTCTCCTTCAACATGTATTCACCCATGTTTGCTAACTAGATAGCTTCACGAGCTGCTGTATGTACTGGTATCAAAGTCAAAATGGTGATGTTATAACCACGGAACTGAACTTTGATCACCTGTGGTGGACAGATAGAGGAGTCAGAGATAAAACCCAACCTGAAGAACTTTAAAGTTCATATCTCACTGCGCGTGCACAGGATCTGGTCCAGCCACCACGTTGAACAGAGTTGCAATGGTTTCTGGGTAATGTCCCAGAAGATTCCAAAGTCTACAGTGAAGCCAACCTTCATGTAACAGTAAACGCTCAATTTTCACTCAGTAAAATAATGAGATTAAGATCTCAGCTGAGTTCAACAGGGAAAGTCACAAAGACAAAATCAACCAGAACTACTGAAGTTTAGAACGGGGCGGTTTTGACTCAAATGGCCTCTCAGACTCTAATCCAAGATCTAAATCTTATGTGTGGTGAATCTGAGAAGTACGACTCGATCTCCTTCTTGGATACATTAGATTGGACACTGAGGGTCATCATGGACCAAAAGAACCTTTAACCAAGCAGGACATCCTTCACAAAACAAAGATGAAGAGTTGTAATGTTCCTTACAGGTGTTTTACCTTTTTTTTGGTGTTGCAGTGACAGCAGACGGTCCACAGGTACCGGACCGTCCTCCACAGCAGGATGATGAAGAGGCCGCCGAAGAACGTAACCATAGACGAGGCGAGGAAGGCCCACCACATGCGCTGGCCATTACTGTCACACTGCACATTGGCAACATACGGGATGATCAGGTCCATCTTCCTCGGGTTCACCATCATGGAGTTTTGGGGGGGCACGAGCCGAACGTCACCATCTTTAGCTGGAAGCATGCGGGCCCCGAGTGCTCATTGGCCATGTAGACCCGCTCAACGTGGGAAGTGCGAGCAGGAAAAAAAACCCACTGAGGAAATGGATGGAAATCAAAAGTGAGTCATGTTTAGGAGCGGTGAAAGTCCATCAGGATGATCAGGATTAATCCAGACTCTGAGAATCAGAGTTAGAAATGAATCCATTCAAAACCACATCCGTGGAGTCCAGCTGTGCTGATATACCTGAACAAGGAGAAGAGATGAGATGAGATGTTCACATGATGGCTAGTGAAAGAAGAACCAGGTCTTTAACTTCTTGGTTTGAGATTTTTACTAAAATGGAAAAGAACCCGACCCGTGCTGTGTTTTCTTTTTGCTTTTCAAACTCCTTTGCTTGGAGTCTTTTCCGTTCTTGGGATTAGTTTTCTCTGAAACATCAAAGCAACCAGCCGACAGGATATCCGCTCATTTATTCCTCTTTACACCGGCTTTATTCCCGTCCTTCTCCTCTCAGGGACACATCCACCGTCACTCAGGTGCGCACAGGGGCGGATGCTTTCATACAAACAAACAAACATCCAGTCCGTAATTCTGCTTCAATTCGCCCAAAACATCTGGATCTGAATCCGAATTAAACATGTTGTGAAGGAGAAGAATGTGGTTCGGTACCTCGTGTATCCGGTCCGTCCCTCAGGTCCACAGCTTCATCATCATCATCATCATCTTCATCACGATGGATAAACAAACACCTGCAGAAGGCAACAGGTTCGAGGGCGCGCGCAGTCTGACGGGAGCTGAAGCGCTTCTCTCCTCACTCTCGGGAGCGCGCAGGGTGTCGGGAGCGCGCCTGTGTGCCTGCGCTCGAGAAATGACCGCGCGCTCACGAGAACCTGCGCAGTAACCGTGACAAGGCGGCGTCCCAAATCTGTCTCACACACACGCACACAATAATTGGAAATAAACTAGAGCGCCGCCATCCTGAGAAAGCCTCCAGAGATAAGTGAAGTTCCTGAGCTGACTTCTCTTCAGCCTGCTGAGGAACCCAGCTCAGAGCTCCTGCTCTCACTGGAAGATCATCTTCTCCAGCTGCTGAGAGAGAGCTTCTCCAGCTGCTCATTAACTGACTCATTCCACCTGATGGCTCTGATGATCTCACTGCTCGGTGATTGGCTTTAATATGAATTATTGATGATGGAGTCGGTGGGTGGAGATGGTGTGCAGCTCGGCCTGTGTCCTGGTTCTGCTCAGACTGAGCTGTGTGTCTCAGCAGGGTGAGGAACATCAGGTCCATGTTACACCTGGGTGTGGTCTTAAAGCCCAGTTCTGCCAGCTACAGTAGAAAAGACAAACACAGCAGAACAAACGCATTTGATCTCAGAATTCTAA